>NW_026623429.1:961583-976428 GCF_030028575.1 Malurus melanocephalus
AGTGTTTGGACTGGAAACCGAGTCAGGAAGAAATCCTCAGAGCCAGGTGTCACAGGGGTCACACAACTGCACTTCACGGTGTTCTGGCAGCAGAGGAGTCTTTTGGGGTAGTGGCAATGTAGCTGCTCAGCTCTGCTGAAAAGGGAAAATCTCATTCCCTTCTCCTACCCCTTCTTTCAGGCACAGGCTCCTGCATTTACCTTCTTTGGGCTTTGGTATTGCTGGCATTTTTCAACCCCAAAACACAGGCTGGTTGTCTGTAGGTTAAAGACTSGCATTGTCTCAGCTGGAGCCACAGAGCAGGCCCAAGGGTGAGGACACCAGGAGAGGGCAGGAGGAAGAGAGACCTTCCCCCTTGCAGCTGTAAGGCGTTACATCAGTTCACTTGTTTGTTAAACCACACCTTGCAAGAAGGTGGTAAAGGCCATTTCCCCTTTCTTTGGACATTAAAAAACAGATCAAGGAGWGGTGGAAATCCCTAGTGGGTTGTTTGGTTTCCCTTTSCACCACTATTARTTTTATTCCTCTTTTCTTCCCCTCAAATCCTCAAACCTCTTGACTGGGGTGATGTCCCTCTTCACAAGCACACGCTGTCCTAACCTGCTCCCTTTGTATCAGTCCTTCAAGCCCTGTTTCTTTTGCAAACCTGTTTTTTTTCCAGTTGGTCAACTCATCATTGACTGCTATCAACATTATACTAGAATTCTTGCTCCTGTTTACCTGACTTTGGTTCTTTGGGGCTAAATCTGACCATTTCACTCAATTTTGTAGAGAGCTGTTTACCTATACATAGCTAAACATCCTAAGACAGTTTAGCAACTTTCATTTGCTCTTAAAGACTCAAGTCAATCATTACCCCACTATCAGTCCCATCAACTATATGCAGAAAAATACRATTTATTACATAAATGAAGGTGAACTAGACATTAAAAAAATCAGAATCAAAATACTCAATCCAGAGCCAGCGAATCTCTGATTAAAAATAAAATACAATGCTGTTTCTTTTTTCTCCATAAACTCTGTAAATCCTTGAAGAGCCAGTTGGAGCAATCAACCTTTTTTGTTGTTTTTTTTCTGTCTCTAGCTCTTACATTGTATTTTTTTCACTCCAGAAAGAAAAACTTTGCAGCTGGTATGTATATTACACKAATGATGCTTTGATTTAGAAATACAATTAACAGATGTGAAATTAATCTAGTCAGGTTTGAGTTACCTTTGAGACCTGGCACCTGTGTTTGCTTCTGGAAGGTATGCACATTTTATTTGTCCCCCTGGTTCGTGAAAGTCAGGCTGTCTTTGGATAAATGATGATTTCATGTTTTTCTCAGATATCCACTCATGTCCATAAATTGAAAGATGTGTGTTGTGCTATCGGAGAATGTACTTTGAAGTCAGTTTTAGATTTGGTTGCTAATCTGGTGGCCCTGCTTTTCTCTTCTGTAAACAGTGATAAATAGTTTCCAGTGGGCCTGACTCCAGCGAGGCTCTTCGCTAAATAGCCYCTAGGTAGAGTTACTTCAGAGTGAAGGGACAAACCCTATGTTTAAAGAAAAGTTTGATAATACAGATGTGTGAAAATACAGAATGCTTCCTGCAATAAGTGCAGTTTTCTGAATTTGGGTAGCTGCTCTGGACACTGCTCCAGCCAGAACAGCAGGTTGTACCCAGAGCAGTCCGTACCTGATACAAGGTTTCCGATAAGCTCCTGGATATCAAAAAGATTATTAAACAAATATGTTTCATATRGGAGGCTTCTATTGTATATTGTTTTTCCATTCCCCATCACAARTCATGATAGGACTAGTAAAAATTGGGTTATTCAATTCTAAGGCTTTTCTGCTCCAAGAGAATAAAAAATGTACTTCTAAAAAATATTCATGTGCCTTAGGAGAAAAACCCCACTTTTATTATTATTATTATAATATATTATTTTATTATTATTTTATTATAATAATCACTTGGAGCAATGTGCTAAGTACACTGAGCCATTCTTTTTGTAGAACACGAGGATCAAGCCTTTGTTCTTGGCAGCCACATCCTTCATGCCGTGCATACTGGAACCCACCACTGTTTTTTTTTTGTTCCTCACGGAGAGCAGAGCACTCTGCAGCAAAAAAGGGGCAGCTTCTCCTGGAAGGGACCTGTGCTACAGCAGGAGGAGCCTGAAGACACAAGTGTCACAGTAAAGGCCACAATGGGAACCTGGTGTGGCACCTCTGCTCTGTAAATGCTGCTCTGGCCTTAGCACCTTCGCGAATTTTTATGGGTGGTGGTCAGATTGARGCTCAGGAGTGGGAAGTTGGTATTAAAAAAAGAGAAATAATGGACTATTGAGAGGTACCAGATGCAGAGACACTGTGGAGGAAGAAACAAATTGTACGTTTTAGACAGTGAAGGACTTTGAGTGGAGCCTGCAGACAGGATGGCTACTGCACTTCCACCCTTTTGGCTATCACTGCCCTGCACCCTGTCTATCCCATACCCTGTGAACAGGTTTCACCTGTTTTTGGTGGGGCTCTAGGAGAGAAAAATGTGTTTATTTTTGCCTTACCAAATTCACTGGTATAGAAAAGAGACAAAGCCAAAAAGCAGATTTATAAAACCGTAACAAACAGCAAAATTGCATTCTTGCTTTCCTCTTGTATCACCACGAAAAATGTAAGTGGTCAACACAGCAAAACTGCAGCTGATAGGAGACCAGTTCTCCTGCAGATTGCATAAAACAGTCACAAAAATATTTGCAGTACCCAGACTGCTGTGATGGGGCAGAGCTTCATAAGGAAAGCTTGGGKKGRWWMMWTTYMMYYYKYYYCCCCMRKTTTYYTKGSYKKTKGGKTTTTTTTGAGGGGGGTGATTTGRTGAGAGAGAATTGTGCATCTAACAATARTTTGCATACTGTGTTTATTAAATAAATCAGATGTMATCATCTCCTRCTCATTATCACATGGGATTTTTGGCTTTGACAAAAGCCCATAGGCTTTTTTAAAAAATCCTACTAGAATTTTGACTCTACAAATAACAAAGAATACCCCCCTGGAAATTATTTAAGCCTAAAAATTAAATATTTGCTGTTTAAATTTCTCTCTGGTTGAAAAGAATTGCTGTAGTCCCTCTCCTGAGCTGACAGATCATGAGGCACAGCAGGATCTGAGCAACATTGTCATCAAAGCCACTGAAGCAAACCCTAAATCCRGTTTTAGCAAACCATAGAGTAGCATGTTAAAGTTCTCTGGGAGTAGTTTCATATTACCAGYAGCCAGTTTAAAATAGTAACAGGACCATTGTGCCATCCTCTAAAATAATGATTCTATCATAACAAAAATATTTGCATGAAGTAAATGGACATTGAGTAAYTGTGGACTTCTGTACTGGTGATTGCCCTGTGTCAAAGCATGGTAAAAACAAGGTGGAGAGAGCAGAAAACACCTGAGACAAAATGTCTTGTACCCTTTTCCATAGTGCTGCTTGGAACAAAATCCACTTGTCCTTTGAACAAAGATAAAAATATTTACTTCCACTACCAAAAAATCCCAAAGCCTATCCTCCCAAACCTAAATAAGCATAGTTCTTCCTTATTCCTAATGTGTTTGACTGGTACTTCAAGCTTCTTACTTTTTTTGTTTTTTTTTACTTTTGAGATTCTTTTTTTTACAAGGTTTTTTCATGTGAAGGTTTTAATTCTTTCTTCTGAACTCATCTAAGAGACTTTAATAGCAGAAAAAAGCAGCAATCCATGTCTGATAATGTTGGCAATTTTTTACATTGGGCCAGATCCTGAAAGATGTTCTGAACCTAGAGTGCACTWTTCTGAATTCCAGCTCTTAGCATCTCTCTGCTGAAGGGAGAAGAGACTAACATGCTGCAACGTGAAGAAATTTATGGTACAGTCTCCCCATGCTTGGATCTGAAGTTGGAAATGTGAATTGGGTGTCTTCATGCAGTTAAAAGATTATTCTATAATTCCAGGAAATAACTGTCTCCAGGTGGCTTTTTTTTTTTTTTTTTTTTAGTGAAAAAACTTAAAATCTCTAGGAAAATTCACAATTGAACCATGAACCAGGTGATTTAGTATTTGTCTCTAAACCTCACTGGTTGCAAGATTTGGTGCCTATAAAGGTCTCTGAATATTCACTGTCTCATTTATTTTCACAGAGCAGTGCCACATGAGATTCAGAAAGAAAACCCATATAATTTTATAGATGCTGTATCAAATATAATCACACTGGACCTTATCTTTTTGCTCTTGGAATGCTTTTCTTTCTAGAGAAGTTATAGAAATCCTTTAACCAAGAAAAAAAAGCAAATTTTTCAACATAGTCCGGTAATTTGGAAGGGACTTGAGCCATCAAGGGAAAAGGACTTGTGCTCCTCTGCATTCCCTGTGGTACGGTGGTGACAGCACAGTGACAGGTTTGCATTTCAGCTCCTGCTAACCTGAATGAGCTATCACAGAGCTTCCCCGAGCATGAGAGCAACCCCGAGGGGATGGAGGGTTTGAAAATACAAATATAAAATGGGTTTACAAATAGATTCTGATGTGGCCTTTGTTTGCAAGAAGAAAAACACAAGTTTTGGAATGGTGGCTTTGAAAACGATCAAGATTTGTTGTAATTTCTGGCTTATGGCTTTTCATGGTAATTTCAATGTCTTTGATTGTTCTGGAGCTTGATTGTCTGTAAATCAAAATGAACACAAAACAGGTGAAAGTCAAGGACAGAAAGTAACTGCCTTGTAAAGAGAGTAAGACCTTGTTAAAAGCTGTYTGTTAATTCAATCATTTTGTTTTTCTAATTGACAATAAAGTTTCATCTCTCAAAAATTTGGAATTGATGTGGTTTGAATATTTCCATGATGAAATTTTAGAACACCTTCACTCTGTCACAGTTCTAAAACATTGCACTGAAGCTTGCCCTGCAATTTGCCATAGCGGTACAGATTAAATAACAAATTCAGATTAGTTATTTCAAACATGTCTGGAAAATATTTTGAAAACATGGTGATGGCAATGAATAAAAGATGGTGCTGTGGCACATATACAATGATTGTTACCATCACAGAAATGTCTGTAAGAGGATTTGCTGTACTCTGAAAGAGGCAGTGAAGGAAAGGACAGTGAAGAAAAGACCAGTGTGGTTCAYACGAGATGTTCTGCATGTCAGGTGAAACACATTTTAAAGAGAAGAGGGAAACTCTCCARGTTTTTCTGTGGAGATATGTCTTGAGTAAAAAGCCTACAAACCCAGAAGTTTAATGTGCTRGAATGGCAATGATGCTTGGGGCTGATCAGGGCTGCATCCACAGAGCCTGGAGCTCTTTGCTACTGAGTGCTTTTGGACAAAAGACTGAACCCAACAGTTTTATTTAACAAAAGAACGATAGCAAAGATGATTTTTTTATCTCCTCTACAGAAAGCAAAATACCTTTTCAAAAAAAAGGTATTCAGTAAAACCTTTTGCTTAGATCTGTGGAACAGGGTCATGTTGTGGGAACATCTTTGTGAAAGGGAAGGCTGAGGGGGCAGTTTCCTTCCCTGTGCTGAGCTGGRTTTGGTCCTTTTAGGAGCACCATGAGTGAGCTGGGGTTTCTGAACTCCTGCTATTTTCAGTTTTTGTGTTTTCAGGTGGCTGTAACTGCTGCTTGCTAAATAGCCTTGCACACACCTTTGACCTGTGGATCCATCACCAYCAGATCATTTAATGCATCCCCTTACAGAGATGTGGAGTTGGGAAAGAACAGCTTAAATGGGGTCTCTGATGYCACCACCCTGTGCTGGCTTAGTTAATTTAAATAACATCTCATTYTAATAAATTAACTTCTTATTTTTTCTTAGGGACGTTTGAGCCTTGCTCAGAAAATCATCATGATCCTGCATAAAAATTCATAAGTATTCACAGAAAGAGCACACATTTGGACCTGGAATGATTACTTGTGTTTGTATGACTGTTCACTGCATTCATTGGGAAAGGCCAAACCCAATAAAATTTCACATTTGTATTTGGACTCAAGGTAGCAATACTGACTGTGTAGTTACTAAAGAGCTTGAGAGCAAGTTGGAAAAATTAATAGAACTAATCCTTGCCATACACACATTGCATTGTGCCAGGRAACAAGCAAAACCTGATTTCCCAAGCATTTTGTGTGATGGGAACTTCAGCTGGCCATGTCCTCTCCCCCAGTTCCTTTAGCTCCATGTCCTAGACTGACCATCCTCCAGCATCCCTTGTTTTCGGGCAAAGCAGCTGATTTGTGTCCATGCTCCTGCTGCCTGTCCAGCTGGCACTCACTTTTGCAGAGACCACATCAGCTGGCAAACACTAATTGTGTGAGAGGAGTAATCATCAACTGGTACAAATTACAAATTAGCAAAACCTGCCCTGTACCATTCCAAACCTGCACATTCTGTACCTAACCATTATTTTCATCACCATCACTGATAGCTCCCCTATCGGTTTTGGTGCAGCTCTTGAATCAATGAGTGTTTTCTTTGCCTGTTGGGAAATCCCATCTCTGATTTCTAATTTATCTTCAGGCCGGTTTGTTCCTAACCGAGCAGCATGAGAGCTGATGGATGGCAGTGAGGAGAGCAATAAACACCTGACCTCTAGTGGCAGCTTCCCGGGCTCGGTGGGAAAGGAGAGAGCAGGAAATACAGGACAAAAGGGACTATGGAGTAAATTGGAATTGTAAAGTGGAGCCTGAACTTCCATTATTTGCTTTGTCAGTTTTTGTTCAAATGTCTTTTCTACTGAAATCCCAGATCAGAATCCAGGGTATTTTTGTTTCTGYAACTTTTCTTCATGTTTATTACTATGTTTATGAAGTRTGTGCACAGTTTTCYAAAAGGAATAAAGCAATATCCTAAMAGGCTTTATATCTTCATACAGAAAGCTTTTGATGAGTTTGTCACTTTGGTTGTTTCCCCTCCATGCACACACAATTATTCAAGAAATCCATTTGGGTCCTCATTAGACTTCATTCCTGCTCCTCACTGACACAGAAYATTTCCCCAGTGAAAATACATACTCCACTATCAGCACCCAGGACATCAAAGCTTTCCTTCCCATTGGRCTAAAAATACAGCAGCTATTCCATAAACAAAGGTCACAGCCTTGCTAATCAAGTGGATAACCCAAATATTAAACCCCCTCATTGAGAATCAACAGTCTTGTTTTTAACCCCTGTAGAATCAAATTTCAAAGTGCTGGTTCACACAAACTTTCTCCGAAGCAAAAAAACATTGTTCTGGAAGCTATGGTTAAACCCAGTTTTCATTACAGCTTTGTGAGACATTCAGACTACCAATACAATTTGTTAATGTGACAGTGGCAAAGCTGCAGGGGGACTGGAGCAATGGCACTTGCCAGGGGACATMATTTCCCCTGAGTTAGAGTAACCCACACTTGTTTCCTGAAGCCAGAGTGAAAATGAAGCTGCATATGGCTCAAAGCATTATTTATGATATAAACAAGTTGATACAGCCATATGAAGGCATGATTTCAGAAAAGAAAACAAACTGTGCAATACTTYAGCCAATTTAAATTATTAGATTAATTGGGACATGGTAGGGGCAAATTTAGGTTTTCCTTATAGCYGACAAGTGCTGATTTGAGAAGGGCCTAGGAAGAGTACTATACTGCTTAACTTTAATATTTCTCATTAAAAAAATTAAATTATCATAATTATGTCTAAATATCTTTTATGTTTAAGCCATTTATGTTTTCTACTTAATTAAAAAATAATTCTACTATCTTTTTCATCTAGTAGCCTCTGAGAATCTGATTTTTCTTCTCTCTGTTGAGACTAGTTCAAAATCTGCTTCCTTACCTTCAAGGTGCTCTGGCACAAGGCCAAGATACCCAATGGCTTCTCCTACACAAGATGTCAGAGTGAATTAACAAAAAAAAGATGTGAATTTAAAGTGAATATAGCTCAAGCATTTATAATTTCTCTATGGACACTCATTTAGGAGTCGGCTGGCCATAATTACCTTAGCTTAATTCACGCTCAAAGTGAATTAAACTGAAGTGAACTAATGGTTCATCAACATGGGAGAGACACTGTACAATAAGCTCGGTGTAAATTCACAATTCATCAGCTGCTGTGCTCTGACTTCCCTTGTGGAAATCCAACGTGCCCTCAAGGTGCCTTTGTATGAGGTAACTTAATTTTTTTAGGGGGAAAAAAAGGCTGCATATGGAAGTGTGGGCTGATTGATAGCAGGTGCAGAAGCGATTGGATCTCAATGGTGCTGCACTAGAAAAAAGGTCAGCATACATCATCTGTGCAGTTTCTYGGCCATTTTGGGACCACAATGACACCTTTTATGCTATAGGGTCTGTTTTGAACTGCAGAAAGCCAAATAGCATTTCTGATGTTTCCATAGCAGGGGAACAGCCAATTAGTACGGAGTACCTGGTATACCATCGACTCATATTTTTGTCCACTGTTCAGTAAATCACAGTGGAGGAGTTCAGAGAAGCCTTAACTATTTCTGAATGAAAACAGCCAAAAGTAGCTACATACCATAAATTTRCTCTGTTACCCAGCTTGGTTTCACTTTACTGAGTATCTCAGTATTAATTTCCCCCTAAATGATTTCCCACCTCTCTTTATTCATTAGATTTAACAGCATTTTCTGTCAGCATAAGCAAAGCAATAAGGAACAGGGAGAAACATCCGTACTTGTAGAACTCCCTTAAATGTAAGCAGCATGGTCAGGCAGCCTGTGACATTATTATCCAGTTAGGAAAACASTGCTGGCCCCATTCATTCGGCTGTTCCTGCTCATTTTTCCAGGCACAGAACGTTTGTGCCGTAGAGGCCTTGTCAGATTTGGAGCCCTTCCAGTACCTGATGAGCATATTAACAGTGCTCCCATTCACGGCTGGAGCCTGCCAGTTCCATCTAATTTTAGGGAAGTTGCTATTTATGGCTGCTCTGGCTCTGGTGAAAGCCTCACCACTGCTGGGCGCAGGGGGGGAATTTTATATTTTTGTGCTGTTTTTGTTGGCACACGGAACGCTCACGGCTGTAATTTACCCAAGTCCAAAATACTCTGCTGCCCTCCCCAAGGAGCAGCAATGCTCTGCAGGAGGATTGACACCAGGAACACTGCAGCACTGTCGGCTGCCTGTTCTCACCCAGGCACAGGTGACCCAGAAGTCAGATGACAGAACAGAATCACAGCCTTTGCTAAATAACTGTGTGCAGAATGGTTTTGAGGGCCAAAGGGTGGGGGAGAGGGGGASAATGTGGGGCCAAGTCTGTCTGAGCTGTAACACCTGCTGTACAGGTCAKCTGAAGAGAATTCCTTTTGCCTCGTTTCCAAAGAGCACATTAATAGTAGTAGTAATCATACCTACCTTTACACCACAGTATTTTGTCAGAATTTATTCACTAACTTTGGAAGGAGTGTTAAATTCTGAGAAAAGTTAAAGGGAAGAGATTCTCYAAAGTAGGCCTGGTGATCAAATTTACTTAATTAGGCTGTTATGACTTGGCATTTCATTAATGAACCAAGAACTAACTCTACACTATGCATATTTGTACATGTGTGTGTGTGTGTATGGAAAACTAAGAGAGTTGAGAGGAAAGCAGCATTGCAGTTCATTTTCTCTTGCAGCAAAACAGTCACATGAAAAGTGGGAACTCCAAAACTATTTTGATTAGAAATACAGTGTTCAAATCATACATAGTCTGGTGGTGTAAAGTTGTAAAATGACCCTTGGGAAAACATAAGTTGACCTCTTCCTGTTCAAAACATACTTCATTATGTGTTTTAGTAATTGTAATTTGTTCCCAGTTTTACTAGTGTGACAGGATGGTGGTKGAAAACTAATTCACTTTTGGTAAATTGAAATTGGGGTCCAGCTCATTTTAGATTTTGAAAATGAATCCTGACCTTATTAGAGGAAKGGTCGAGTCACGGAGTTTCAGTCAGATTGTAGCATTTTGGCTTCAAAACACCCAAAGTTAAAAATGCCTGCTCCTGTTTGTAACTACAAGGAAGGTTTTTGCCTATATGCTGAAACAAGACATTTTTCTCTACAGCTAGTATTTGCCTTTTTTAGTTATTCTGAGGTAAAGCCATTGCTTCCATCTTTCCTATCCCCACTCCAGCTCATTACGTTTCAGTCTATTCTGGTTTATTGTTCCCAAAGCAAGAGCAGTAAGATCGTTCTCCAGTCTTGACTGATGCTGTGCCCCTAGGAAATTTAGACTTTTAGAGAAATGGCCTTCCACTCTCTMATGTTCCAGGGGTCCATAAACTCTGACAACTATCCAAATTAAAAGAGAATTTGAAATATTGGATGGATCTGTGRCTCAACGTCAAGGAATCCTGACGGCTTTTAATTTCCCTTTGCAAGTTAGATGTGAGCCAAAGCAATCAAGTTTTTTTTTGTTCTTCCATGCTGCTTAGGACATTTTCTGATCAGTGGCAGTCAGCTGGCCAGGGGCTGGATGGATCCATCTCATATTTCTGAACATTACACCTGGGCTTCCTAATTTGCCCAGACGCTGTCGCTACCCCAGGGGTTTTATCTCCTCAAGTCTCTCACCTGTAATTACTTCTTAGGAAGCCATTCGATGTTGATTTTAATATTTTTTAGAAAGCACCCAGATCTTACTTAAGACTATTTTGGTCTTTTTGATTTTTGTGTGACTGTCAGAGTTCAATTTCTTCAGCTGGAACAGTTAATCGGCTTTCAGAATCTTACCTATTATTTCCATTGGGAGACTGACAAAGATACCACCTGTACTTTCTTTTTTTAGGCAAGAAGAACATCAGTTCTGTAACATTTCCCCCAACCAACTTATTATGCATTGTTTTCCACGAGCATCTCACTGTGACTTTTTCATGCTGTGCAATTCATTGGTGAAGAAACCCTTCCCCTGAAAGGTTAAAATTAAACCAAGCAGCTCAACTGCTCACATCAAAGCCAATACAAATAAGCCTCCACTGGGGACTGAAGGAMGTGCTTTTGTAACTCAGATTTTGGGGGGAAAGGAGCATGAACCCAAAACAGAAATATTCAGGAGTGTCAAAAGGGGAAGTAACTTCTTTCAAAGAGCAGCTTTATATTAAGTCAATAACACTTGCAGCAAAAGAATTGAAACTTTGTATAAAGGCACTATTGTACATGGAAAACTTGTTAAATAAGGAGCGAGGGAGGAAGGAAGATGTTAAGACAGACTCATACTCTGGGTCTGTAAGTCAAAACTAATATTTCAATGCTGTACTTTATAATTTTTACTGCTTCTTTAGGGACTTTCTTACATAGAATTTTCTCATMTTTTAGATGCCTCAATTTCTGTCTTATGCCAGGGATCTTCATGTGCATCTCCCAGAATCTCAGACAAGTCTGGCAGCTMTGCCCCAGATTCCCAATGTGTGGAAGTTGAAGTGTTTGTTTTGTAGTCGGGATGCATCTGTAGACACAATACTTCCACAAACCTCCCTGCTGTGATCACAGTTCCCAGCCTGTTCGTTCTCCATTCTCCAGCTTCTCTTCAGATCCAGTTTATTTCAGCTTGATGTGTCACACTAATCTGGTGTTTTATTTTTCATTCTTGCCATTTTCAATGCACACACTGACAGTCCTGGCAGGGCTGAAACTCRATCTTTCCCCAGCAGCTTCCCCGTGTCTCTCCCGAGCCCTCCCTGCCAGCTCCCTGCACCAGAGGGTGTTTACACCTGCAAGGCAGCAACAGCATTTCTGGAACCCTTTCCCTTGACTGAGTTTTCCATGACTCCCTCTTTCACATGAGCAACTTAAAAGCTTCAACAGCTGCTGAATATTGAATTGCAGGAGATCCTTCTGCTTGGTTTGCAGAATCTCACACTCTCCAGAGTTCAGATACTGCTTGGGACAAACTCTCATTTTGAAGACCAATTCAAGTGGAGTTGTTTTAAGCCAATGTATACTTTGTTCACTAGAAGATATCCTGCTGAGCAGAAGGAATTTTTATTTTGAAAAACTCACATCAGATTAATCAGGCTCAGATTCAGACTCTTTCCAGCATCAGATTTCTGTCTCCTGACTAAGCCAACTTCTTCCACTACAGGTTCATTTTGCTCCCAGCTCAACTAATTATTTTTCCAACCTGATCATGTTGCACATATGGAACCTCAGTTGTATTTCCATCAGCTGTTGCATCATTCCCCATGTCCTCCCTTCCTCCTGCGTCTAACTTTCTATTTTCAGGATTCCCTTCTCCTTTAGGAGAGAATGGACAAGTATCATCATAAAGCTTTCACTCTTAGCCTGCCTGGCAGCACCTTTAGCTCACTAAACACTTGCTTTAGCATCAGGCTGGACAGAGCTCAGCATTCAGAGCATTAATCACAAACACAAATCCATTAGTGAACATCCAGGCCTTCCAGGGACTGCTGTATGTCAGGCAATGAAAACTCGAAACAGATAACTGAATAAATACTTTAGTACACTGACTCTGTCATTCAGAAGGAATGTAAGAAGAGGTGGGGAGAATTTTCTCCCCAGAATGTCCATTAAATTTTGTCTTTTACTGAATTTTACTATGCACCACAGCATCTTCCACAGAAACCATCTCCACTGGTTAATCATACCAGCCTGGGGAAAAACATCTCTTTCTGCCCTTCCCTAGGTTTGTTAATGCATGAGGCAGGATCCAGTTGTTCCTCCTCACCTTTTCCTCATCATCAATAAGCTCTGGACAAGCACTTGGCAAAAACACAGGAACTCCTGATGAGASGAGTCACCAAAACTACAGTGAGGTAAAAAGGAGGCAGGGGGTTCATAGTGTCTTGCCAAATATCAGTGATACCGCTTATTCAAAAGACACAAGAACAGACTGATTTAATGTTACACTTAAACGTGTGCTGGAGTGTTAATGATTCCAAAACGGGTTGGTTTTGRTGTCCTGATAAACAGCACATACTGTGAGGATATAACCATGAATAGTTCAGCAATCAGTTGAAAAACAGAGAGTTGGGGAACATGAGGATYTCAAGGCTAGTGGGAGGGCACACACCTTCCCTTCTGCCAAAGGACAGCACTCACCCTTCTTTGGATGCCACTTTGGAGGAGATCCACAGCTGAGATCTCCTCAGGCAAAGTCCAGGCTTTGAGGAGCTGCATCTGGGAAAGAAATGGCAACAGCAGTGGGTGACTGACAGAGCACCATTCCTGAAAATTATTGCCAGCAACTACTTMATTTGGTTTAACTGTATTCTGTGTTGAAGATTGAAGGGGTGCTGCTTACTTTATAAAAGTGAGTCACCTGTCACCTTGGTTCAGAGGAGGCAGTTCCGTGGTCACTGTCAGTACTAATATCTTACATCTCACAAGAGCCCAGACTTCTCAAAAAAAACATCCTTCAAATGTGAACTCATGACCTGTGAAATTCCCAAAGAGCATCTAGGGACCAGCCTGGTGCAACTTTCCTTGCTCTAGAAAGCGTTCACAGGAGCTGGAGAGGATGCTGTTCTGGGAGTTTGGAAAAACAGGTGAACTGTTATGTGAACTGTTATATGAACTGTCTTGAGCCTTTAAAAAAAAAAACAGACTGCCAGGATCCTCCCCAAATAAACCCAATGAGACCCTCCACATCAGGGGAACCTTGCTATAGCCTAGCCTAGAAGGGAGACAAATTTCTTCCCTCAGATGGAGYAATAATGATAATAAATCCAAATGAAAGGGAGCGCACCAGACCTTGTTTTGTTAGTGGAGAGAACGATGTTGTGAATGGAGGGCGTCACAGCTCTCACCCAGGACAGAAAAGGCTCCTGCTCTTGTCTGCTGTTCACGAAAGCTCTCAGCAGCAATCCCTGGCTCAGCAGTCAGTTCCTCGCTGTAATTACAGCTTCCTTCCCCTCACCAGCTATTTTCCTTTGTGGTTCGAGGCAGTGGTCAAGGCAGGCMATGGTCCTGCAGGTGAATCCCTGCAGCTCTGCCCTTGTGTTCCACACACCCCACACCTACTGCTGCTTCCACATTATCCACCTGCAGCCTAAGGGCATGGCCTCTATTTTTCCTGTGTGCTTCACTTTAGGAATAATGGATGGATATATGTAAATAAAGCCATAATTTAGAGCTGCTTCCAGTATTCCTTCCCTTGTCCCACAGTCCAGTGATGGAATTGGGCACAGCTTTTGCTCCAGGTGTCCATGAAGGACTCTCCCAAATGATTCTCCTTCAGCACTGAAAGCAGAGGAGCTCTGCAGGACATCACTGACCTGGAAAACGCTCAGCTGGTGCCACAGCAGGAGATGTCAGCAGGCAGAAAGCCTGCCAGGATGAGTGTGGGGTTCCTACCTCCCCTGATGCCGTGTGTCTTTCTGGCACTCTGTCTAAAACTCATTTAATTCACCAGCAGCATTTTGGGATTTCCTACATGTGCTAAATCGTAATGAAAGACATCCGGTGATGGCAAAGTCTGTGGGCTCAGAGGATTACGTGGGGTAGGGCTGCCTGAGACAGCCCAAATCCACTTGAGATTGAGAAGGTGTGAGCAGTAAATGAAAGGAAATCCTGGATCACCATATAGTGTTCAGCTCCCACACTTTGACCTCCTTTGGTGCCTTTTATATTTTGTTAAGATCATATTTCTTTATGTGCTGCCTGGCTTAAAAGGCACCATAAATCTGTGGCGTGAGGCAAGAATAACAGGGAAGGCMCCGTGTAATACAGGGCACTCTAATTCCATGGCGGACCCTCGGAGGGAGCTGTAAATCAGCCTTGGAGAGGTTCTGGAAGGGAGAACTGGGGAGAAGGCAGTCACAGCCTGACCCTGCCACTGAGCCCACCGCCCTCAGGCTGAGGTGAGCGCAGCTGCCTCAAAAAAAGCCAACCAAAAAAAAAAA
>NW_026623429.1:976918-1009726 GCF_030028575.1 Malurus melanocephalus
CCCTCAGGGCATTGCCTGTAAAACACAACCCTGGCTGGGCTCCCTCAGGGCCAGGGCATTCTCCCATAAAACCCAACCCCAGAGGAGCTCCCTCAAGGCCAGGCCCTGCTCCTGTAAAACCCAGCCTTAGCAGGGTTCCCTCAGGGCATCRCCTGTAAAACCCAACCCCAGCRCAGCTCCCTCAGGGCCAGGACACCCTTCTGTAAACCCAATCCCTGTGGGGACTCCTCAGGGCTGGGGCCCTGCTCCTGTAAAATTCAACCCCAGCAGATTTCCCTCAGGGCATTACCTATAAAACCCAAGTCCAACAGGGTTCCCTCAGGGCTGGGACACCCTTCTGTAAACCCAGTCCCAGAGGGGCTCCCTCAGGGCATCACCTGTAAAACACAACCCCAGAGTGGCTCCCTCAGGGCAGGGCCCTGCTCCTGTAGAACCCAACCCCAGAAGGGTTCCCTTAGTGTCAGGCCCTGTTCCTGGCCCCTCAGGGACAGGACACCCTTTTGTAAACCCAGTCCCAGAGATGGTCCCTCAGGGCCAGGCCCTACCCAACCCCGGCTGGGCTCCCTCAGGGCTGGGACACCCTTCTGTAAACCCAGTCCCAGTGGGATTTCCTCAGGGCATCACCTGTAAAACCCAACCCCAGCAGGGTTCCCTCAGTGTCAGGTCCTGTTCCTGTAAAACCCACCCCAGAGGAGCTCCCTCAGGGCCAGGACACCCTTCTGTAAACCCAGTCCCAGAGGGGCACCCTCAGAGCCAGAGCACTGTTTTGTAAAACCCAAATCCAGCAGGGCTCCCTCAGGGCCAGGCCCCGCTCCTGTAAACCCAACCAGCAGCGCCCAGCTCAAGTTTTAATAAAAATTGTGAGTAAATTTTTCTTTTTCTTTTTTTTTTTTTTTTTTGCCAGCTAGTATAATATGATGGATGTAATGTTTTTATAAGGTTTCTTTGTGCTACAGCTAGAAGTTATTAAACTTTGGAAAAGATGAATTGCAAAGGGGAATGAAAGGCAAACCTTTTGGTCCATTTGGACTTGCAAATTCAGAATCTAAGTTTTGCTAAGATGCAGGAATCACAGGTAAATCATTGAATCCTGGGCCATCCATCATTTTATTTGACCCATGTTAAAAAGCAGAAAAGAGAACAGAAAAAGAAAATATGACCAAAGTCGTGGACATGTTGAAATTTTGGAGGAAAAAAGTTATTATGTTGTAACTATGCGTGCCCTACACCAAACCTCAGTGGAGGTCACTGGAATGAGCCAGCAAGCTGAGCCTAAATAAAAACAACACCTGTGGGATTCCCCATCTGATTTGCAAACACTGCTACAGTACCACTTGTCAAGCTTGCAGGTTAGGTTTTTAAGATGTGAGAGATACTACCAAATATCCAGGCTGATGCCAGAGMGAAGAGTGTATGCTTCCACATGGGAAGGGCTGTAAAGTCCAAGAGTGGACTGAAACTTCCCTGACTCCTGAGTGTGTGAGTGTTTCAATAATTTCACAACAAGTGGGACCTTTTTGTCACCAAAAGCGAGATGTTCAACGGACCTGCCTTGCTGTGTAAAGGAAGGGTTAAACTGCCTTTTTTCACGAAAGGGAAATGCCAATTTACCATATGAGGAGCAGTTTTATTTTCAGTTTAGATGTTTACACTAAGAACCATCTAAGAGTGGTACTTTCATTTGTGTTACTTCAAAGTGCATTGGGCGTTTCTCACTCTCTCCCAAGTGTTAATTAAATCAGATACTAATGTCCAAAATGCTGCTCACTTTCAGCTTTAGTGTTTCGCCAAACAAAGTCAAAATTTTCACACTGGGTAACTGTTTTCAGAGAATAAGGAGGTTTGCTCATGTTTAAAAACTCAGCAAAACTGCAAGGAAGAAGAGGCAGAACAATTGACACATCCACATGGAGGAGATCCAAAGTTCAGCGGCTTCAGTGTCAGGGAGCTGCTTAAAATCTTCTTTGTGCCTTGTCTCAGAATATCACATGCTTTCTTCAGGGCACAGAAGGGAAACTAATAACTGAAATCCTAGCCTCCAGAAAATCCCACACCCACCGATTTTTAACTGGCCTGTTTCAAGCAGTACAGGCTTTATTCCAGCAAGATGTATTAACTTCTGCTCCTCGATGAGTACTTGCTGRCACACTGAATCAAAGGGAGATGCTTCAGTGGACACACATTATAAAAGTGCATGTCATGGTACACATTTCTCATGTGATGTTACGTGTGCCTCTGATGAAGCTCTTCCCTCACATCTGATGTGTGCCACGAACAGCGTGAGACCTCAAGGTGTTGTAAYGCTGACTCGAGTTTTAAGAAAACCCAGCTGTTTTTCCCTTGTGATTCCAGTGAGCCAAGCTGCTGCTTGCATTTGGACCAAAACATTTTCAGAATGCAGTTCTGGGAAACGCTCGGTGCCCCCGATTTGAGATTTCGAGTTCCTGGTGGAGTGTCATTAGCAGCAGTGCCAGCCCCTGCTAAGGACAGGCCTGATTATCTGCAGGCTCAAAGGCTGCCAAGGACAGGCRCATGGTTTTGTGTTTATGTTTGATCCTAGAGAGGAGAACACTATGGCTATTTTTGTCCCTTTATTTTAATGGGATTGCCAGAATGACTAGAATCTGAAAACTCACAGCTCATTACCAAGAGCAAAATGCTGACCCAGGCAGAGCCAGATTTGAAAATGACTTCAGAGCAGAGATCTAACAGGCTGCTCTAGAATGTGAACAGTGCTTTCCCTCTGCTAACCCTTCTGTGCCAGAGAGAACATTCCCTCTGCATTTACTGAATGCAAGACTGTGCTAAAGCTCASTTCTGCACCCTGGGGATGTTTGGGGCTGCACACAGAGCTCAGGACCTGCAGTGCTGCATTGGGAGATGCACAGCCAGAGCAATGGAGAGGATTAAATCCAGCCACAGTATTGCCTGTTCTCCTGGGGGTTTTTCAGACATGCACAAACTCCTCCTCCTGTACCAACAGCCTTTATCCATCACTGTGAACCCAAGGCAAATAACCTCCCAAACCCTGAGTAAAGGTATGAACAAAAGGCCCTGTTTCAAGGTGTCTGAACGACCTCAAATGCTGCCTGACTCCAGATAATGTGCGGTATTTTTGGGCCAGAGARGCAATAAAACACCAACTTTTGCTGCTGACTGTACCCTGAGTTATTCCATTTGCTTTAACCATGCCACAGAGATGATGGGAAAGCTTTCCAGGGCAGACAGGCTTGCCTTGGTGTAGCACATCACACAGAAAAACAGGATTACAACCAMCTTCAATTTTCACTGCAGTCCACAGAAACAGGATGCTGTTTAACCAAAATACATAYTAATGGTTATACAAAACCAGTCTGATGCCTCTGGTCCCAAGGTAACATTAAGGTTTACAGGACTCTATTTTTGGGTATATTTTGCAAGTGGGGGAATGATTTCTATGTCTATGACCAATGCCAGCACCTTGTTGTTATATTCCCTTTCTTGTGCAGATTTTTCTTGTCAGACTCTATAGTTCATATTCTCAAAATATGTATAATGATCCAACATTTTTTGTTCATAGTTTTCCAGATGCAATCTGTGTTCTTTAGATAGCAGAGAATTCTCTTTTGGGGGCCTTAAATGTCATGAAATGAGCGTGGCTTATGAGAAACTGAGAGTCTAAATAAATGGCTGGTTTTGTTTTTTTTTAATTCTCATTCTTGATTTTCATTTTTACAGCTTTTTCCTTGCAATATAAAACTTACCTGCTGAAGAATGTTGTGTGACTTAACCTGGTACTATTTGCAACACACTGCAAGATTCCTGAGGGAGAGGTAAGGCTGAACTAAACCAGTGCACTGGCAGTGAAATTTGCTGTACTCGAACTTGGATGTCAAGGAAATACAAACTCCCTGAAACAAGTTTGCAGCATTTTTAGGGAACCATTTCCCCCAATAACTTCGTCCCACTCAAATGAACCAAAAATGAAACAGATCAAGAGTGGCCAAACTTTGAAATAAATAAAATTTCTTTAATGCAATTTTTCATGATAAAGACTTAAAAAAGGATAATTRTTTTGAAGGCAGTTATCAAAAACCTACACTTAAAATCTAAATTTAGAGCTATTAGGGACAGAACAGTAACAACTGTATCTAGACTTACTTTGCTGGCCTCAGAAGTGTAACTCAGGAGTGTATCTCAGCTCTGGTTTCTCTGTGGATTAGGACACTGATGTTGTTACGCTGCTTATCAGGGAAGGCAGTAGGTTGTATAGTTATCTCCTGATTGGGGCAAAATCACTACCCTGAAACCACACAACCTACTACCTCATCCTGTTAGAGCACCACGGGCATGTCCTGAAGGAAATGTGTCACCATTTGTAAGGAATGACCCTATCACCCTCCTGCCCACCCATTTCTCAGCCTTATAGAGCCCTGTGTGCCCTCTTGGGCCCCACAGCTCTGCCTGAGGGACAGTCAGAACTGCTGGAGGGACCCAGACACATGAGAGCKGCAGTGGCAGACACTGTCCCTCCCAAACCAGCAATATGTAAACTGATTAAAGAGATCTCTTCCTTAGGGTTTGAGCATTTACCAGGTTCAGGGCAGAACACGAGCCACTGGAAGCCATCCTCTTTGGGTTTCGTCCAGCTCATCCCTTTGTGGCTTCTCCAACAGCCTACACCAAGTGGATTTAAGCAGCTGCTGAATCACAAGTGCCATTTTCCATTTAATGTGAACACAAATGCCAGGAAATAATGGAGAAATGGATCAGCTGTTTGCAAGTGGCCACTTCCATGGCAGCCCCAGCCAGCAAACCCACTGTGGACAGGGTCACACCTCTGCGTCCCGGCACTCACACCCCTCCCTCTCCCAGAAAACACCAGAGGGAAATGGCTTTGGAGCCTGCATGGGAAATACAGGAATCCAAACACTGCAAGGACATTCGTGTACAAGAACCAAACACGTAGACAGAGTCAGAGAATGGTACAGTGGAAAAAGATCCATGTTGTCTTTAGGAGACATCCAGCGCTGACATCACAGCCACTTCAGGAAAGACAGTAGATTGTATAGTTATCTGACAGGCAGGGCATAGCCCTAAAACTATACAACCTACTACCTCACCCCAAAGGACAGTCAACTCCGAGCACAGCGAGCACAGGCTGTGCTCCCACCGCTGCATCGCTTGGTGACAACCTAGAAGACAAAAAAACTCTGGAGACAAACGTTAACAGTCTTGAATTTGAAAACAGTTTGCTATGTACCAGTCAACATTGTGCTTAATGAGCTCCAGTTTCATGTTTGAAATGTTTAATAGATTTGCGACTTGTGAAGTCACGTCAGTGACAAGACACACAAGGGAAACAGGATCCAGCATTCATTTTTAATAACTGCACTCGTGTACTTCCAGCTCCTACATGACTGTACCTTATCAAACCCGTTTGTCACTCTGGGAAAGGCATTCCTATGGCTTAGAGTGGATGCTGACTTAGAGGGATTGTTTCTYATGCTTCCARACACTCCTCCAWTATCCTCATGGGGAAGAGGTGAGGTTCTCTAAATGARTTTCCCAAATTCTGCATGGGTAAACCTCTAGGACTGAGCAAKGAGTTTGCCAAGACTGTGAGGATTTGTGACCCCCTCAGCAATACTCCTAACGGAGAGGGGACCCAGCTCTGAATTATGACCAAATCAAACATACCCCACTGTGCCACACCAACCCTGGTAGGGGGATTAGAAAAGCTGCTACTGCAGCATCAACTTCTGTAAGCACAGTATTACACTTAAGTTCCGGGGGGGTGTTATTCCCTGCCACGTGATTTGATGGACAACACTTCTCATTCAGGGCAGATCTAAAGAAGTGGGGATATTATAATATAAACACTGCTTTAACAAATATGCAATGCAAGCATTTAAAACAAATAAAATACCCTGCCTTAATCAATGAACTAACCTTTTGCCAGTTAATTAAATGACGCAGTAAATGCTGCATCCATCAGCCCCACATGGACCCAGGGAAGTTGTTTCACTGGAAGTTGTTTCACTGGGCAGGTCTCACACCGAGGGCACTCGGCCACACTGCAGGGCCACTGAAGCCATCTGTCCCGGCTTTCATCCTCACTGATGTGGGGATCTGAAAAGAGAGGAGCAGGACAAAACACACACGACTCAATTGAAATTCACTGCGCACTGAAACAATTATAAGGTGGGTGAGAACACATGCAAAAGCAGGGAGCAGCTTCTTTCTCCAGGAGAACCAGGCATGGCTCTCCCATTCACCTGTTACAGCTCTCCCATTCACCTATTACTGCCACAATTACACCACAGCCCACCACGGCTCAAAGGAGACAGGCAACAGAAAAGTACAGTGAAAAGAGAATAATTTCTTTTTAGATTGACTTGAATGTTAGGAGCATTGCAGAGACAGGCAGAGAGAGGCATCAGGTACTTCACCTTCAAGGAACAAACACTACCCAAAAAGCAGATATCTGACCAAACTGGACATCAATGTGCTGATCTATAAAGGACAATGTTATGCCATCAACATCAGAGATCATTGAGACCATTGCAGAGAGAGGTCAGTGGGTGCTGTGAGCTGTGCATGGTGCCATTTGTTGGACAAAACAGGACAGGTGCAACTCTGATCATGCTGAGATCATCAAAACAACCCTACCCTGTACCTTTTTTTTTTAGATAAAATATTTAAAAATGAACAAGTTTTTTGTGTGCACAGAGATCTCAGGATTTTTCCTAAGAACCAAGAATATGAAGCAGAGCTAAAATTCTGTGCAATTTCAGTAAGGCTGCACAGCCACCTCTCAGAAAATGTTTTCTGTGCAAAATAAACCCCRTGCTTATATCAATAGAGCAGCCTTACATAATAGAATTGGAGGAAAGCTGAGTATTGTGTGACTTCAAAGAGACTTTTTGTRAGCACCTACTTCATAGTGGAAGGATGAAAACAACGTAACCATTCAGAACAGCAACTCTCTGTGCTGGAAGGCCCAGGGAAACCAGTTCAAAGAACCAGTCTGGTGCTGAAAGGATGCATTCACAGCAGTGAAAAGCCCAAACCACCCCACAGACCCAACCAACTCCAGTGACAGGGAATTTTGGATGAAGAACCTACACCTACAGCTGATTTCAGTGACTCTAAGAGACAGAAACACAGATCCAAACAAAGCAACATTCTGGAGTATGTTCTAGGGATTTACACCACCTGTCTTTCACATATGTGGACTTCACTTTCACTTTTGGGGGCGATCCTAGATGGGATTTTGGAAAATGTTCATCCCTGTTGAAAAAATGGTGAACTTTTATGAACCATTTCTAAAGGATGCTCTTATTTTCTCTGATAATGACATTAGAGATCCTTTTCTGTAGGTGCTATGCTGACATAATGTTGCCTTAATGTATATTTTCCCATAAAAATAGTAGTTTTTTAATTCATAGTGATAATGAGGTAATTATTTATTAAGTACCATAAACTATGTATAACAYTATTTTCTATAAGATCTGTTATTATGGGTGTTAGTAATACTCATTAGCAGACAAAAAAAGAAAAGAATGTGTTTTATCCAACACCTAAAATTAATTAGTCATCTGCTCTCACAAGCTGCTCATAAACTTATTTTAA
Organism: Malurus melanocephalus; assembly: GCF_030028575.1. Lineage (NCBI taxonomy): Eukaryota > Metazoa > Chordata > Aves > Passeriformes > Maluridae > Malurus > Malurus melanocephalus. The sequence goes on from NW_026623429.1 coordinate 984,533, forward strand.
TTGACTAGATCACCAAACAAGGATGAACTTTAAAAGACTTAATGAAAGAAAAACGCATGTTCATTTTCCTCCTATGAAGACGGCAGGCACAAGAAATAACTATCTGGCAAGAGTTGTGTTTCTAGTTTAACAACTGTTTAATACTAGGAAAAATATGACATTTCCATATTCCAGCTCTCACTGCTCACTGAAAAATGTCTTGGAACTGATGCTAATAAGTACCTCAGCAGTCACTTTTCAAGAGGCACGGGGCCAAGGCTGCTATTTCTGTGATGTTACAGGGAAGCAGACAGCTTTAAAGCAGCCTTGTTCTGTAACTAAAAGCCTTACTAAGGAACAGCCTGGGACAGCACAGAAGGAGCATTTTGTGATTTAAAGGCACCTTTCCCCCAAAATCTAGTGAGGATTTACAAAGGCCAAGGCTCCAGGAGGAAGGAAATGGCCCGGGGTGTGCTGTGATTACCAGGGAAAAAGAGGGCCTGGAGGCGACAGGACTGTGCCAAAGCAGTCTCATGGCAGGTAATTCTCATAGAGATTTCAGGTAGAAATTACTTAGAGGAGGAAAGAATTCATTTTCCTTGGATCTAAGTATGATAAACTTCAGTCAGTGTATAAAAACATTTTTTAAATATCTATTTTAAACACAGAATGTAAAAAAACATTTAAATACATCAGCTTAAATCAGTCCATCTCACTCACATACTGCAGCCTGACTGCACAGGACCTGCACAGAAACTTCCTCACTCTTGTGTGGAACAATGCTAAAGTCATGGAAATTCCTCCACAGAAATTACCTTCCAGGAAAGCTTTTTTACAACAGTYCAAAAATGGAATGTGCTGAATGAGAGCTGCTCTAACTCTCTGTTTTCCTGCATTATCTCTCCATCTCCAGACTTCCCAGCCAGGCTGCAGTGCTCACCCCCAATGTATCCCTGAGGTCTCTGTGGCAGAGATGTTGACCACCAGATCCTCCTGCCCARAAATCATGGCAAGGCCAGAGTCCAGGGGAGGTGAAACSTGCRTGGAAATGGCAAATCCATCAGGTGAGTGTGATGTATCTCGAGAAAATCAAATGTTATAAGTACTCGTGCTCTCTTCCCACGTGTAAAAGTGAAAGTGCAAGGGCTGGATAATTTGGGAGATGAAGCTGTGACAAATTAGGGATTGGTTTTTGTTAGGAAAAGAGCAAAGTGAATGTATCAGTTCTAATTTCTCTTGGCAGACAGAGGCAGCAAGAATAAAAGGGGCAGAGAATGCCTCTCTTACAGTATTTACTAAACATTCCTCAGTCATCTCCACGCCCTCGAGAGGGTTGTATTCATGCAGATCATACGAAAGTGAAATGTGAATGACAACCCCCCTAAATATTCATTTTAGGATCTTGAACAATGGACCTTATATTTGAAAGGGCTGAACTCAGCTGGCATCACCTGGATTTGCCTAACATAAAACTGAATATAAAACTGGACACTTAAACTGAGCACCCTCACCTTTGATTTGATATGTGATGTCCAGCTCTCCAAAACTGCACCTCTCCCACTYCCCCCCTCAAACCCTGTGAAACCAAAATCTGGGCACAGCCAATGAAGCAAAGAACAGTCAGGACCACAGACTTCCAGTCTCACCAGCTAAACACTCAGCCAATATCACAAGCAATTATTTGAGTGATATTTTAAATTATTTTTGATGGAAAATGCCTTTACTGCACAGAGAATCTTAAATAAGCCATCCAAATTTTAAATCAACTGGATTTGGCTCTTTAATATGTGCAATTCATACAATGTCACACCTCACCTGTGTGGCACCACTGAGAAAGTGTTATTTTTTTCAGTTGTTATAGAAGCTAGGAAAAATTGACTAGAGTTGCATCTTCTTAAAAAATTCCATTCCCAATCTCAACCCGCTAACTCCTTTTTGGGAAAACGGAATTTTCACTCTGAAATGGATTTAGGTCCTTGAAAATTGTTTTTTTTTTAAAAAGACATGCAATAAACTAGTATGTGCAAGTCCTAACTTAATTAAGCTCCAAGAGGGAATGTCTGCCAGGGTAAGCCTCAATAAGAAACCAAAATTCATTTTGCAGAATGCAGCCGTGCCAATAATTATAGTTGGTAGAAAAATGGCTTCTGGCCTTTCTCCCAWAAGGCTTTCATTTTAAATTTCAGCCCTTAGTGAAATCAAGCAGCTGACAAGCAGGAGTGAGTGAATTAGTGGTCCGGGAGCCAGGATTAGGTCAAAGCTCTGAATAACCAAGCGTTACATGGATTTAGCCTAAAATTCTGTATTTACATCAATATAAATACATTTGCCATCACCACAAGCAGGATAAAGTTACTTGAGTGCAAATGAAGAAGGAGCTTTGTATGACGGCAGACAAGCAAAATCCATCCTTTGCAAAGTGCTCCATTTGTCATGATCACTTGAGAGCCTGCAGCACTAGAAATYGTGGATAACATTATATAGAAAGCTGGCATGAAATCACCATTCTGTGTAATATGTTTGTTTTAAAATATTGTTAAAAGCTTAAAATTCATTTCCACTGCAGAACAATGTTCTGGGGTCTGGACTGTATTTGGGATTGAGCCAGTTCAGGGTTTGGTTCAGCCTGACAATCAGCCAGCAGAGGCCAAGCCTTAACAGGGAGAAGTCAACAGGGAAGTTCCCATGCATTAACAGGGAGAAAGCATTGCTGCAGGCACTGCAAACCCAGGCTGCAGYTTGCTTCTGCTCACTCCTGGGGCTYGGGGAGGSTCTGAGCCTGATCAGACAAGCCCATCTGCAGGAGCAAGTATTGCCACTGACCTGTTGGGCATTTTCGTGTCCCTGGCAGAGAACCTCCAGGAACTTCCTACTAATGACACTGCCACTTAGCAAGTTTAATGTTCCTTTCAGTGACTGTTTTTTTGGTCCCCTGTGCATTGTAACAGCTTTGTTATCCACCTGGGATGCTGTCTCAGCTGTGTTGTGGTGTCAGGATCACACACCTGTGCTTTGTCACCGTTCTTTTTGCACCAAGGGCATTCCAGTGACACCGCCAAGGGGCTCATGCACACCCTCACCCAGCCCAGCTTTACACAGCTCTTYAAAAAGCGAAGGGGCAATGACTGAAAATTGCCATTTTCACCACCCCAGCTGTGCTTGGGGGCTGAGGGGGTGAAGGCTTTAATTCCAGGCTCAGGGCCCTGGCACACGGCACTGCCCGTGCCCCACACAACCATCTCCTTGCTCAGGTGAGCAGGGCTCTCCACAGATGGACTMTGGTGTAAGTTTTTGTACCTGGGACTGAAGCTTTCACCTTCACAACGGGCTGGAGGGCAGATCCTTGTYAGAGCTCTGCGGTGCGTTCCACTCCCGTGTCCATTTTTCATGATGCCGTTGCCACAGGCCCTAATTCCACAGAAACAGAAGTCACAGGAGAACTGTTAGGATGAGCAGCCAGGAAAAGCTCTGGRAAGGAGTGCCTCATCTGTGGGTATTAAAGACACAGCTCAGTATTCCATGTTCTGGTTGTGAAGCCTTTTGGAGACAAAACATGCAACACGTGTTCTCTGAACAGGAACAAGCTGAAACCTAAAATCTCATAGATGGTCTGTAGAATCCATTTCTTCATGTCCTGTGCACAACCCCGTTCCAATTACCCACGTATGAAAAATACATAACCACTGAAATTCATCTGCCTTACAGCTCCTTTGAGCTCCTATTAAAAAAAMCACTAAATTCTATCATGTAAGCTATTGTTCTGCTTCTGCTCAGGGATGACAGATCTCAGAATTGAAGATCTGTCGTGCCAGGAGCAGATTATACCTTCTCTGAAGACAGAAACACTCACATTGCTGGTATCAATCAGAAATTCAGCAAGCAGACTTGGTGCACCTGAAATAATTGATTCCCTTCCCTTATCAACACAAAAAATKGAGTCATATCAAAGTACCCGCTTTTCTATCGCAGTGTTTGTGGCAAACACACTGGACGGTATTTCAATATTTTCCTGTTGGAGAAATAAGCTGCAGGCACAGAATCCATGACATGTAAATTAAGATATACTTCACAAGACATATCTTAGTTGTGAAAGTAGGTCATGCATTTAAGGCATTTCTAGACTCTTGATGTAAATATTCTGAAAATATTTTTGTGTGTATAGAATAATATTTTAATTATTTATCAGACTTCACTCTCCAAGAACACTGAAGGAATCAGCTATTTCTAAGAGTCCTCATAGGATAAAAAGTACAAGTACTTCTTTCCAGCCTTTTTACAACTTTATGGTTCTTAATGGAACTGCATGCTTGAAGCACACCTCAAAAAAGTTGATGCAGTAGAGAAAGTTATTGTGTAAAGATTGTTGCTGCACAGGTAGGGAACCTCACTAAACAATACCATATTTCCAAACATTTACTATCTTGTATTATTTTGGGACTCCTGGAATTTCCTCCAGACTGGTGTTGGGTATTTGTCTACCTGTCTACAAGCAAGTTATTCCATGAGCAAAGTTAAAGAGAGAGAGAAAAAAAAAAAAAAAAAAAAAAAAAAAAAACAAACCACCAAACCAAAACCGAAACATAAAAAACCCCAAACTCACACAAACAAAACCCACAAAAAAACCTAAATGCAACCTCTCACAAAGGCAGAATATGGTACATTGTGCCTGGAAAAAGAGGTTAAAGAATTTTTGTCAATAATTCTAGGAGAAAGCATTGTGTAACAATAATGAGGATGCTGAAATGAAAACTTAACTTCTGACCCAACCTCAAAATTGCCAGTCCTAACTATACTTGCCATGNTGTCTACCTGTCTACAAGCAAGTTATTCCATGAGCAAAGTTAAAGAGAGAGAGAAAAAAAAAAAAAAAAAAGAGAAAAAAGAAAAAAAAAAAAAAAAAGAGGAGAAAGTTAGAAAACAGTAAAGTCTATGTGTTTGTGATGTGAACTGAGTTTCCAGGCCAGAACTTTTATCAGAATAAAAAAAAAAAACAGAGGCAATTTAAATCAGCACCACTATCAATTTATCCACTAGGTGTCACAAAATAATCATGCAAGCAGACGGAGAGCAATTATATGTAAAATGTGTCAGCGTACTACATCAATGGAGTGCTGCTTTGAAACGAAATCTGTGATAAGAGCAGATGCAGGGAAATGTCATGGATCTCATGAATATGCATAAACTGTCAGGAGTGTAWGGGAACCTGAGCCATGACACACAAAAGCTGTTGCTAACCACGGTGTATGTCATGTAATGGATTCACATACAAGCATGTAAGTGCTCCGTTAAAAAAAATCTTCCCAAATCCTAAAAGCAGTACTCCTCAGAACTGCAACACTTAAATTTCTTGCTTTTTAATGCTCCAGCTACTGGATTAATGTATGATATCAGATTCTCCACAAACATGTAAAAATCCCTTATGACTACAGGGAAAACACTGCCAAGAAAATAAGGCTAAAATGTATGAGGAAGAGAAACATAAATATATTATTAATATTAGTATAAAATCACCACAAATGCCAAGCACTGGAATTGGCAATAACATGYGACAGACACTCATTAGATCCAGACTGATCTTTTGGGAGGGCAGGGTAGAAAACTACCAAATGGTTCTGCAGCCATTATTTTCCAGAAATTAACCTCTACTGCTTTGGCAGTGTTTTTATTCTTAAATATTCCTGGACCATTTTAAATCTGTAATTACACGTACACCTGCACTCATCCAAACCCCTGAGTGCATTAAAGGATTAGGGCTGGGCTGTTGAAACAGGCACCTTGGCTTCCAAAAGGGTTCTTTAATAACAGTAACTTTTCCTCAGAGTTGCATAAAATTTTTATGGGCCAACTACACTCCAGTGTGTATTTATCTGTACTCACGTATAATGCAGACAATTAAAAATACTGTAATCAATAGCATACACAGCATTATGAAGTGGAACAGGTTAGGTGAGAAGAGGAAACATCCTGGATTTTTTTTTATCATACAAACATAGCAGTACTGGGGTTATAAATGCTCTGYTGCCAAGTGCCACTGCATAAAGCCCCTTCTCCCTTGTCAGAAATGCAGTAAAGCAACAAATGCCCTACCAGAGCACTGWGTGTTTACACTGCAGTTTGCATGTTTTATCCTGGCTGTAAAACCCAGGCTTCTCCAGGGTGTAAGACAGCTCATGTGCTCAAATTTAGATTTCTTACACAGTCTTTCTCTGTAAGGTGTGCTGCCTAAATGTCAGAGCTGGCCAACATTTTCCAAAGCTTGGACTTTCATACGTTCTTACTTGGTGATCACAGGGAAGCTTTTCTTCCCAACAATTGCCCATTTTTTAGCAACTGAATTAAATACTTGTGCTTACAGGAACACAGGTACCAAACCTTTTGTTTGTTTGATTGTTTCCAATACTAGCATGTTTTTCCAATGTTTGTTTCCAATCCTGTGGGATTCTGGCACTCTCCCAGTGCTGTGAGGAGGGAAATCCCTGCTCTGAGCTGTGGTACACGGCTGGGGGGTCACCCTGTGCCCCAAGACCCCCAAACCCTTCCTACAGAGCTGCATCCCACACAGCTGCCCCAGGCTGTTTCATTATGATCTCAATATTTACACCATTTCTCACATTAGCAATATTCAGTATTTACACCATTTCTCACATTAGCAACATTAAATTTATTTTTCCTTTTCTTTTCTTTTTTTCTTAATTTAGAATTTAATCTACTCTAGGTCTCACTTGGCCTTGAAGTGCCATGAGTGGAGCAGCTTAGGAATGTGAATGTGCAGCAAATGTGATTCCAGTTAGCTCTTAATGCCATAAATCTCAAATCCTTGATAGCACTGTTAGAGCAGCTCTTCCCCTCAAATCTTAAAAGAGGCTTTAGGCAGGATAGAGAGTCTCAGCAGGCACACAAGGCTCTTACTGCTGTGCAGGACAGCCTTGCAAATGCACGTGGGGCAGAGGTCCTGCCCTTGTGCATCACTATTTCACTTACACTGGAATCATTTTAAATTGCATTAGRAACTAGAATCATATCCCAGTATCATTTTCTTTTTCATACCCTCTGCCACTGGAATAGGCTTGAAGATATCCACCCAGCCCCAAGTGCACTATTCTGGGCAAGTTTCCATTTAGATGAAAACATTTCTGCTCATAGCTCCATGGGYTTTTTTAAGCTTAAATCAGTTTGAATAACTGGTTCAACTTGGTGTCTGCTCATTAGTGAGCAGTTGGAAGGAACTGGTTAATCATTGTTTGCCATCTGCTTTGGACAATCASAACCTTTTCTGCAGCAAAGAAAACCACAGTGCACTAAGGGAAAATCCTGCTTCGGCTATGGGGATTTTTTTACCACTCCCCATCAGATTTCTTGGCCAAAAATGAAAGCAGCCCCTTTTTGGGTATTTGTTGTTTTCTCAGAAAGGCTCTGAGTTCTCTAATCTCTCCAGGTTATTTTATAAAACCAACTCAAAGTTCTTCTAAAAAGACAAGCCAGGACTTAAAACACCACATTGAGTCAAAAAGCAMATTTGCCTCCTCACAGAAAAATATCAAAATGAAAAAATAAAATTGGTTGACTATGCTTTCTTGGCTCATCTTCCCTGTCTGGTGCGACTGACAAATGCTGTGTCATACTTGGACAGGGAAGGAAGTTTCCATTTTTAGATTTTAAAATCCAGGARTTTCTAAAAAAGAAAATAATTTGCTTCAAAATGAGGAAAATATATGTGAATGATGTAAAAATGTTCCACTTACACATAAAAAAAATGCCAGGAAAAGGCACTTCATAAACTGAGGTTTYCTTAAAATACACATTCCTAACAAGTGGCAAAAATATCAGAAGAAATGCTGAGCATGAGAAAATCTGTACTCTAGGCTCACTCTCCTATCAAAGATCTAGCACTGGGGGCCATAATTCAGGTTATTAAAGCCTTTCTTCAAGATTGATTAAAGTTCATTTTAGTAACATCAGCAGGAAATCCAGGCTCCAACATTCTTAATATTGAGAGGGCTGAAGACTGCAGCCTTCCAGCAGAAAATCACAGTGTGCTCCTCCAGGCCTTCCTGCAAACACTGAGCTCTCTCTGATTGTATTCAATCATTGCAAGAGCCTGACAGTGAAATACACTTTTCCTTTTAAAACTTCTTAAAACAAAGGGAAATGCTCCCTCTGACTTCTTGCTCCAGCCACAGATTTCAATCATCCTCCTTTTCTTTGCAGATCTCYTGGGGTATYGAATCATGGAATYTCAGAATGGTTGGGGTTGGGAGGGACCCCAAAGCTCAGCTCATTTCAGGGTTTTGAGAGATGAAAACCATGTCAATACAGATATCTAATGTATCTTCAGAGTCCTAAATGTGCCTTAAAATACCCTGCATTTACATAAAGGTCTCTAGCTTGCTTAAAATTTAACTGAAACATTGGACTTGGATTCAGTGGAATTAATGGACTGAACTCCTGGCMTTCCAGATCACCCTTGCAGCATTCCCTCAGAGACAACACCAGTGTTTCTTCAACTGATTTTTCCAGAATAATTAGCTCCTCATTAAGGTGAAATTAGTACATGAAATACCTGTAAAAGTTCTCTCTTTGATCACTCAGCTGGATCCAGCAGAAGCCGAAGGTCAAAGGCCTTGCCAGCAGCAATTTCACACAACTCATTTCCACACTCTGCAGCTGTTTCTTCTGAAAAGGACCTGTCAGAAGATGTAYCAACAGTTTTTTCTGCAGGCACCTAAGAGCAGAGGGAGAGCAGATTAATCAGGCTGGAATATCGATGCCTTAATGGGCTTACCTAAAACAGAGGCCGGACAAAATTAGGAGAATAAAAAGCAGTTCCATTTATTGAAAAGCCTTCAGGTACATTCAGGGCAGTCCCACACTCACAATGGACAATGGCTCATGGGTTTTTCACCCTTTCTCACTTTTGTCCATTTGCACATCGGGGCTGAATCCTCCAATTGCAGCTGCAGCCAATGCAGTCATTGACTCCAAGTTGGCTCCCCCCAATTCTCTGTTGTTTCCATCTCTTGGGGCCTGGCCCAGGGAGGTGTCCTTGAGTTTGGAGCTGCAGAGGAATTGTTTTGTGTAAAAATGGGAGAGCAGGAGCTCAGCACTGTCTGTGGAGTCTGGAGTTACCCACTGAGGAATCACAGGGTTACAGAGACAGGGAAATAGAGAAGCTGAAATCCTRAAGAATCAGCACCAGCCTCAAGCTGGGCAGGAATCAGCATCACCCTTGAGGTGGGCACAGTAAAACACCTGATGGGGGCATGAACTTTCAGCTGCACAGGGCTGCACTCTTGTAGACACAAGCCAAGACAGACATAAGAAGTCTGCACTCTGATTTTTTCCCTATGGATAGGCCCACAAGAACATCTTTGTTTGAGGATCATGTATTTTTAATATATATATTTYTTTTTCATAAAAATCAACAGCCTTTCCTTAGTATGCCACTCATTATTGACACTCCCCACTTCGCCGCAGCAACATTTTATTTGAGGTATCAGCCATAGCATCCCATCAAAATTTAATAACAACTTTCTATAATTGAAGCATATTAACTCTTGGTTTCACCTATGCTAAGGTTTATCCTTCTCCTTCTTTTGAAATTCTAATGAYATTAAAAATACAACACTTTCCTACAGCATGAGTCAGAGTTGCATAATATTTCTTTCTTCARCTCAAGGGAAAGGAAAGAGATATAAGCAAAGGCAGAAGAATTCTCTATCCCAGTCTGTAGCTTCATACTGAATCCTGAGTGTCAAACCAACAGGGCTTTTAAGAAAAAATGTCAACAACTGTAACAGTTACATAAGACATAGTTAGAAAAATATTTTGCAAGGAAAAATGACAGTTTCTGTCACTTGAGAAGATGATTTATACTTCAGCTTTAGAATGCAAGCAGTCAACATGTGACCTGACATTTACTGAAGGAAATCAAAGAGATGTTGAGCACGACTACAAAAGGCAAAGCACCGATTGCCCTCTACCAGCAGCTCCTCTCTGTGCCACAGAAAGATCTGCACAGTCTTCCTCTCACCATTAYGCAAAAAAAACAAACCAGAGAGGGAGGTCACAACAACAGCTCTCGCTGTTGTCACTTTGTGCTGACTTGCTCCAGTTACGAAGGCCATCTGGTGCTGTTTGTGCTGCCTTTGTGCCTCGTGTCTCGTGCTGCTCTTACACCAGAAGGACTCACAGGTCACATCAGCYGTGTCTGAAGTTGCTTTGCAAGAGAATTTGATGGTGGAAACGCTGCATGGAGAGTGTACAGCTGCTGATAGCAGAGCACAGAGGAAAGGATGGGCACAGGGGTGTCCAAAGGGGAAGGAGGACAGGTCAGGTGAGCTGTAGGGCTCCAAGGGGTTACATAACCCTTTGGGCTCAGTYTGATCACTTCTTAAATGGAGATCACAGCTCCCTATCTGACACTGTGAGGCTCATTCATTACTGGGGTGAACTCAGTGCTGGGCAGATGGTCGATACAAATTTTATGCATCACTGAAGTGACATTTAACCTCAGGACTTAAGTGGCACATAGCCTCGTGCTGGTCTCGTAGCAGTCACTGGGTAAATATTATGCATTCACTTTACTGGAAGTATTTGAGAGGCAGAAGTTGTTAGCAGTGCTGATTTTGCATCCCTTGAGCTGGAGATTTTCAGGATGAGAAATGTAAAAGGACACATTCTTCAAGTGCAAAACAGGTGCTGAGTGCATCTCCTTGCGATGGGAATAAATGAGGGAGAGAAAACAGKAACACTGCTGCTCTGAGCACACAGGGATTTAAATGAGCATTTTAAAGTCCCAAGAATGACCATTGTTAGCATCTGGGGGGATTTCAGTTTAGCATGGGAGAAGGGTTGTTTTTACTGGCCTCAGCCAAAAAAMCAATTTTTTGAGTGTGATTGCCATTGACCTGCAGAAACACAGCTACAATTCAGCATAGTAAAGAGTTTAAAGGTGCATCTCAAAGATATTTATAACCATATAAAWATTTACTTTGCTTACTGTGGCAATCACGCAGAAGAAAAAAGTTCTTTCCCAAAAGCCTTTTTCAAGGTTTCTGAGGACTATWTTTAAACTTTATTGCCACAAGTAATGTACCATGAAGGCCTAAGCACCAGCAAGAAATGAATCTCCTGTGTGGTTGCTATGCATACCTTGTCATTTCCTTTGCAGAGATGACCAATTTTCAGTTCGTTCATTTTCTAACTTGGTTCCCCAGTAAGTCATCCTTTCTGTTTCTAAAGAGAAAGAAAGAAAAAAAAACCAATTATGTGTTATCCTTTTGAGGGAAAAAGTGAGGAACAGACATACAGATACTAAATACAGCTTTCCAAAGTCTTGTCTGCAGGTGAGAAATCTGTTTCTGCGGAGGGCCAGTGTCCCACTGCAAACTTATTTTGGAAGCCTTAACTGAGGATGAGTAGGGCATGAATGGAACTTTGTGGAGAGGTGACTTTACTCTCAGGGATGCACCACAACATTATTTCTGAGACGAGTCAATTTAACTGCTGCAAACCTTGAAAGCCGTGAGTAAAACAAATCTCCACTTTCACAGCCAAGTGAGTTCAATAGAAATACTTTTTTTCTAAGATAAAAATATCTAAACCTTTACTCCTGAATATCACCCTTGTTTTCAGACCTTAGAAATTACTAAACCAATCACTAGTAGAAAGCTGAATTGTGGTCAGACTAAGTGACCAAACATGGACATCAATCCACCAGGTATAAATCACTCMTAACATGCAGAATTCAGCAGCTGAGTCTCAGCAGCCAGGGACACTCACATTTTTGATAATGCATTTGTGTCAGTAATACCTTTACATGTGCTTTGTAATCAGTCAAGTACAGAAACAACTGTCTCATCTAAAAATACACGGTGAAATAACAATTGCTGGTTTCCTGCATTGTGATGGTGACAGAAYTACAGGAAATATGGAAAAACTCTCTGTCATGTCCCCACTGTGAGAAGGGGAGTGCAGCTGAGATCCACAGATCCCCTCGCTGTGGATTACRGTGAGGGAACAATAAACACCTCTAATGGCACCAATACTCTATAAATGATGACCCTCTCACAACTACACCCATCTAAGCTATGCAGAAACACCAAATTCAGTGGAATAAGAATTCAGTGAACATCAACAATTACTGTGCAGAATTCAGTGAACATCAACAATTACTGTGCAGAATTCAGTGAACATCAACAATTACTGTGCAGAGAAGCTGCCCAGAAGGGACCAGGCCCACTCCAAAAAAGCAATGCTGTGATTGTTCTCTGTCTCTCATCACATCTCATGTTAAATCTATTCACTTCTTTACCCTCTCTAGGTTTTTGCAGCTAGTTTTGTCGCTGTTTTATGAAGAAAGGTTACTTTTCACCACAACCTTAAAATTGATATACATGTAACAGTCCATCAAACCTTTTTGGAACACTGTTTTCTTCCAACAGAAGACATCTCCCATTCTGGCATTTCTCCATCTTTAACCACCTTAATATCCAAGTGCTTCACAACTCCTTTTGATTGTTGCCCCCACAACCTCACAGGAGAATTACTGCCTTTGCTTACAGAACAGATGAAGAGACAGGGAGAAGGTGCAGCTCTCTTTGCCTGTCTCAGTTAAGGTGGTAGGATCCTACAGTCTATACAGATATAGTCTATATAGATTCTACAGATCCTACAGACAGGCCCTCCAGAGAGAAATCTGCAGTGCATCTCTGTCACACCAACCCCTCAGGAGCCTCTCTTCTCTCTCTCCATAGCAGCAGCTCAGGAATAACAATTACCTACACATGCACCTAAATTAGATCTAAATGCAAGTCAATGTTCTCTTCACTGCCAAGTCTCAGAGTAAAGCCCTATAAAGACTTAAGCACCCTAAAAATTAGGACTGGTTTACCCACTGTGAGATGACACCTGGCCTTGGGATGAAAGGCAGCAGAGTTCCCATCACCATCACACAACCTACAAGGAGAGGTCACAGTCTGGTTTGCCATTTTTAAAGCCACAACTTTGGCACGTTTTGTTTTGCTTTATGGCCAGAGAGCAGCTTCTCTTCCTCAGCTCTGCTGGTGATGTAATGCTTTGCTCTCCATTTAACTCTCTCTGAAATGTGCCAGTACATCTGTGTGCCATTCTGAACAGCTGAAAGAATTTATTTTAAACTGTCACTCGGTTTATTAACCAAGAAGAAAAATGCACGTGTATATTTTTCCTTAACATAGAATATAGGTACTATACAAAAAATGTACACCAAAACAATCTTTAGCCGTGGTCAGACATCTGGCCAATGGGAACCTACAGGCAGAAAAAAGTCCAGACACAAGGTGGGATAGAAATGGTACAGATAAAGGAACTCTTCAAACTTGGCAGCCTTGAGGCTCTATGAAGAGTATGTGTTGATWCAGTGCCACACTGAGATTTTATAGACAAGGTTTTCAAGGTTTCAGACAGTGGGCTGCAATCCTGCAGATGGTCAGACACAAAGAACTTCACTCAGTCATGTCAGTGTTGTCATGACTGGGTCTTTAACTCCAGAGAGTTAATGAGAAACCCCTCTCTCTTTGCCTGTGGAGGAGCAACAGTTGCCAGATGTATTTCTGCTGAAACATAAGAATGCACAACAAGAAACATCACATCAAACTCGCATCCTGAAATGCTCAATGCCWGCGCTCCAGGGCCTCAAGGGCTCACTGAAATCTGGAACTCAAATGTGTTTATGTGTTATTCTGAAYGGGGACATTACTGAACATCGGGGGTATTGCTCCCAAACAATAAATACGATCTTTTTTTGGCTAGAACTGTATTTTAATGCTTGAGTAAAAGCAAAAAAAAGACAGGAATAGCAGGAGTGTGTTAATGATGGAGCTCGAGGGAGCCAAGTGACCCAGGCAKAGTCAGAGCACCACTGAGAGGGCAGAAAGGAGAAATTATCCTTCTGAATGGTGAGCCCCTATCCCAACAACATAACTGACTGGAACCCCTGACTGAAGCAGGATCTCTATGAAGTGGCACCATTAATCCCATTTTAGCAAAGTGCTGGCATAATTCATATTTGCAAATGACATCCTAGGAGTGGTAACTACACTTATTTCCTGTGCCCATAAGCTCTACAGCCTGACTGCAACTTTACTAAAGTTATGCAAGTTTTTATGATGTGATGCTGCTTCAACTGACAACAAAAAATTATTTCTACAGCCCAAGTCCTCAAAACACAAAACCACTGAATATGCTGAGCTGGAAGGACCCACAAGGATYACAGAGCCCAATTTCTACAAAAACTAAAGGAATTGTGTTCATGCTAAAGTAACATGAAAACAACCTAGGCAAATCAAATCCATTATTGGCAAGAAGCAGGTTATTGAAGTAATTAAGAGTTAGTCATTAATTGCATTTGAACACTGCTGTATTTACTGTCACTGAAGATGACAAACTGATCATTTGCAAGTGGCTGGGACCCATGGGCTTAGTCCCAGAYTGATCTGGTGTTTGTACTGTGCCTATCCCTATACCCAATAACTGAGTGTGGATCCAACCACACAAATCCAGGCTTTTGCCTAAGAATCCTCTGACCTGTTGCACCAACAGTCCAGGGGAATTTTCCACATGCAGTGACTGAGTTCAACAACCACACCACTTCTGCCTGTTGGTTCCATGTGCTTCCTGCTTGTATTTTTTCCGTAGGCACAGACTGCTGGAAATAAGACAGCAGGTCAGACAGACCCTTCTCTGGCCCAGAATTCTTCCATCCTGATGCTTTTTTAGCTGTTTCTCTCCAAGTTTTGTTTAACACACGTGCATAGTGGAACAGCCACAGGCTCCTCAGGCTACAATTAACAGTCAAATGGTGCAACAGGCACGGGTAGGGAGAACATCACTGCAGACAGAGGAGTGCTGAAACTGAAACAGAGCTAATTCAGGTCCTTCAGAGTGTTTGATTCACGCAGCCCACTGCCAGCAGAACTGCAGCCTCCTCTCAGCCATCAGCACCTGGTGTTGGACTCACACCTTACCAGAAACCTCCATGGAAAAGCTTTAGAAACAAAACCAAAAAGCAGCGTTATTAACCAGGCCTTGTGAAAACAGTTGTGCAAACTGTGAATGCAGCAGCAGGTGTGCTGCTTGCAGATATTTCAGTCCTGTCACACTCACGGGGTGACAGGARGGACACGGTACCGGGATGGTGCTCCCTGGAAACCCTCTGAGTGCAGCTGAGAGCATCTCAGGACCTGCCTGGGGGAACAGGATACTTCCCTTGAGAACTTACTGATCTTTGACACAAAATATGGCAAGGGCTACAAGAAGCACAGGCGGGCAATTCCCAGTGTGTTGGTCAGGAAAACCAAGAGAAATGGCCAGAAAATACACAGCTCGCTGGGTTTGTGAAGCTTTTGCTCCTGTGCTGACTTAGAAGCTGTGTCTGATAATGGCTTTGATCCTTCTCTTTTGGTCTTTGACAAGGAAGACACGTAACTCTTGATGTAAACCTGTACTTAGGAATGTGCTGAACAAATGTTTCATCAAAGGCGCAAAGTTTTATCTTAGAGTCATTTTGCTGCCAAATGATTTATCAGAACTCGGCGCCAAAACAAGTAAAAGCCCTAAGGAAGTGCTGTATCTTTCAAATAATTCAAGAAGAGTTATCTTTCAAATAATTCAAGAAGAGTTATCTTTCAAATAATTCAAGAAGAGTTATCTTTCAAATAATTCAAGAAGAGGTAAAGAGAGAGAGAACTCTTAACTCTCAGTTAAGAGAACTGAGAAGAGTTAAACTGCTCACAGGAGAGCTGGGGTTTGCTAGGAAGGTGGGGAGTGGAGTCTTGCAAAGCAAATAAAGATTTCCTACACGTGTCAATGCACTTCTCTGCATCAACACCTGAAAAAGGAGCAGGAGCTGAAGGAACACACACCTACAGCCATGACTGAGGAGGGTATTCTGGATCAGCCAGCGAACCTTTGAAACGATCTGAGCTGCAGAACAGCGCTGGGCCGAGTGCGCTGCCATCTGCCAGCGCTTTCTTTAGCGCCGCATTCCCCGCGGGTCCCTCCCGGGCCGGGGCAGCTGCAGACAGCGGGGAATGCAGACAGACMCAGGGGGAGCCGAACGGGAGCGGGTCCTGCTGCGACAGGTGCACCGTAAACACGGGCAGCTCGCATTAACCGGCCTTAACTGCGTATTTTGGGGAAAGTCAGACGGAGTAACCTCGTAGTAACCTCCAGCCTGGCTCGCAGCCACCGAAGGACTGTCCCTGGGTGCTGCATTGATTAGATTTCTGCCCATAATACACCCAGTGTTTTTGCTCAGTAAACCTTGCTAACGACTGAATCGAGAAGAAAGAGTGAGAGGGGAGATAAAAGCTGATCTCCATGTGAAAATGGGCCATAAAATTAACAAGGTTCTCAGCATCGAGTAATTCTGTCTGCTCTGTTGCRGCCAGAAAGTCAGAGCCTGTAGAATACATATGCAAGCAAGTACAAGAAAAATAAACAACCCAAAACAATAAAATGCAGAATTTATACAGCAAGTTCAATACTCAAAGACACAACACCTAAGAAATCTAAAAGCTTAACTTCTCCTCCTACATTTAAATATTTCCTTGTATTTTAAATATTTCCTTTTATTTTAAATATTTCCCTTGTATTTCAGTGTATTATACATGCAGAAATTTTGGATCCTAGTTATGCTGGCACACATTTCGCATCATATATTATGGCATTGTGAAAGTACTCATACACAAATCTCCTAATTCCCATGTCTTGCAGTATCAACAGAAAGCACCTTCACAAAAACAAAAAAAAAAGCCACACACTCTTCAATACTACGTGGATGATAACCTGGGCCATATAGAATCTACAGAGATGTAATTTTTCCTCTAAGAATGTGTGGGGGGTATGATAATCCCAGAACGCTCTCTAATCTGGATATTGGATACTGACAGTGCCCTGCTGTGGATCACCAGTATTTTTTGCTAGAATGAGCCTTAGCTGCTGAAAAGGAAACCAAACCCCAAATCATCGTCATTGGAAAGACAACTGCAACGCTGAACATTCCAAATGAACAGCCCATTCCTTTAACAAAGGAACACCACCTTCTATCAATAATGAATCATCTGAATAACAAGCTCTGAATAACAATTATAACATTCACTTACTCGGTAATTCATGTAAGAAAAATTATGATCTTTCTAACATAAACATGACCTACTACCAAGTATTGGAATTGAAGGGAGGAACAGGWTTGTCATGGTTTCAGCCTATCCACAGTGCATGGTAACCCGTGAAGAAAGCAGAATAAGAATTTCCCAGCAGCTGGAGCAAGATGGGAACATAATACACAGGACTGCTTTAATAAGGCATGTGGGCATACACAAATAATTCATTTCTATCTTCTCTAATAACATGTGCTCTCAGAAAGGGCCAAAATGATCAGTCCAGACAGRAAGACAGGTATGGTGTGTGCTGTAATTTTTAAAGATCTATAAAGATCTAAATCTTCAATAATCTATTCATGTTWCCACAACTGCGACCTAATAAATTAGAAGCCAAAAACCCCTTCATGCCACATGAAAACAGGTGTYTAATATCAAAGGGAAACAATGGCAAGGCCTTAAAATACTGACATTTGTCTGAGAGTTTTGTCCTTGAGATCTTTTAAATGAATGACTCTGGTAATGTCAAAGAGCAATGATCAGACAGAAAACAGACAAATAAAAAGTCAGATTCACAAGGAGCCTCACACAGCTGATGCTGGATGTTAGAAAGCATTTTTGTTTCTGGAAAGATGGGCACTGCAAGTTTTACAATTTCCTTTAAAAAGCTGATCTGACAACTTCTGAGCCTTTGCTGTTAACTTTGTAAAGGAATGAAATGTCATTCACCTGCTCATCTGGAACAGCCTTAGGGTGTCCAACACTGGGCAAACAAAGTGCTTGGCAACTACCTGCAAAAACTCACAATCCACGTTCAGAGGAGAAACGTCTTACTTCAAAATAAAAATAATAAAAAATTAGAAAAAGAAATCTCAAGAAATTCATGACAGAAAATGAGATTTTTCATGGAGGTTCTTTATGTGTTTTGGAGCTTGAAACAATTATGTTGTATACATATATATGAGATACATTTTGCACAAATGAGGCTTCAAATACTGAAATACAACTGAAGTTTCATTTAGTGCCCTTCCTATATCCAACATCTCCTTTTCAGAAAAGGCTGAGAAGAGAATCAAATACTTGATATTCCCTACTGTGGCATTCGGTCCCTCTACCACTCAAACAAGCTGCAGGATGAATTCAACTTACCACAAACCCTGCAAGAGGGTCTTTATCTGTGCCAGAGGAATTTAGGAATGGTGAATTAATCCCATAAATGCTTATAAATGTATCTGACATACAAATGTGMAATATTTACAAGATGAAACAAGAGGAGGCCTAGTGGACCAGACAAACATCAAATAAAAGCCCTTGTTACTGCTACTTCCAAAAAAATCCTTTCAGATACTGCCTGAGATACCAATGCAGCAAATGATTTAAAGAATTCTTGGCTCAAATACCCTGCTTGCTGGGCCAGCTGTCCCTTGAAGGATGCACTCACATCTGCAAATCACAAATTGCTGTTGCTGCTGTGAGTGCATAAGGTTAGCAAGGACTGTCACAAGCTGCCTCGTACAGTTATTTTGAATTAATGGAAAAACACTTATTGATCCCCTAAGGAAGCCAGATTTCAGACACCACATAAAAAAAGCTCTTCTGGAAGAGGAAAGCAAACCTTATTAACTCCTAGTTACACCTTCAGAGAATTGAATAGAAATCCAGATGTCTTAACTCTGTAACCTACAATCTGTGTACAGATCATCTGTGCTTTTGGCTCCAGCTTCACCTCAACTACACTTGCTTTCAATGAGTTATTTTTTGTAAAATATCTATTAAATATCTATTTGTGAAGGTTATGTTCAGCTGAAACCAAAAATCTCTGTCAGAACTCCCCCCTTTATTTATCCTGGGGCAACAAGAACGTTTGAAATCAATTCATAACTTTTTGGTCCAATGTAGCTGCCCTACCAGTCTCRTGACTCAAAACACTTGTTTTTGGTGATCTTTTACAAAAAAAGCAAAGCCTTTGATCAATACAAGATTGAAGGTCATTCTCAGAAAAGTGAATTACTAAAAAACTCAAAGAAAACCCACGTGGAAGTGCAAACAGAGGTGATGCAAAGGTAATTTGCTGGAAATGCTGCTGGTACTTTTGCACTCAGGTTGTRTTAAAAATCCTCTCAGTTAATACTCTGTTAACATGCTTGAGTTATATATATCACATTTTTATCACCAACAACAGTAACAGGTACATTTGCATCCACTGAAGGAGTTTCAAAGTAGTTTACAAGCACAAATGATAAGGAAGCACTAATCCTTATTTTGCACGTGAGAAACAGATGTACAAGGTTCTCCTGTGCTTTTGTGTGAATCCCTGCAGCAGAGGCAGAAAATTGGGCTTGAATTACCCCTATGTGAACAGCTTTCTGGGGGAAAAAAAACCCAAAAAAAAACCAAAAACCAAAACAACAAAAAAAAAAAAAAAAAAAAAAAAAAAAAAAAAACATGAGAAGCAAACAGAAAGGAGCAATTTTCAGTGTAACCCTCACAAAACACTATCCATAAAAATCCCACCTCAAAAACCAAACCCCAGGAATAAAACATGCTGAGTTTTCACAGAGAACTTTAGTCCCTCCTCGCTCAGCCCATGACAGCAATCCCCATCTGCCAATCAGTCTCATTTCGAGGCTTTTCTCCTCATTATATAATTCCAGACATTTCCTGCAGCCTGGAGCTTTCACTGAGCTTAGGTGGGTAGGAGAGGAAGGAAGAATGACTCCACAGAAGGAGTTTCAGATGCTTCATTTTTTTTTCCTGCCATACACAGTTTTTTGAGGTGTTTGGCACTAAGGGTGCAACGTATTAAAATGATTGATTGATTGCATTTTAAAAATAGAAGCACTGCTCTGATAGAAGCACTGGGATTAACTATTATCATTAAGATATGGCAGAATTTTAAGCAGCTCTGAAGCTGCACCCTCCTGTGAATGTAAAGTGAAAATTGCCCTTCCCCCTGCCCACGTTACACAAAAAAMAGAGAATTTCATCAATAGACAGAGTCAGTGCCACCAACTTGGCTCCTCACACGGTGCCAAGGACCACAGGAACAACTCCAAGGGTCCCCTCAATTCCTGTCACACAATTTGCTTTCAGCATATTTGTAGCCTATCCTGCTGTCTTTTTCTTCCTGAACAATGGTGTGTGTTGCTCTATGGAATTACAGCTATTTTGAAGTTTCTTGTTTTTAAATATCCTACATTTCCCTGATCAGATCTTGGTTACTGAAGGGGCTGCAAATAATATTTGGAATAAGTGGCTGTGCTGCTTTTGGGTGGGGTAGAGTTAAATTTCCCCCCAGTAGCTGGTAGTGGCTGTGTTTTGGATTTGTGCTGAGCAGTGCTGATAGCACAGGGATGTTTGAGTCAGAACAGTTGGTGGCACTTGAAAATCAGGGAATGGGAATAAAAAGACTAAGCATGTTAATTATGGCACAATTAATTCTTAGAMATGCATTTTTCCTTAAGTTAGAAAACTTTTTGAGCAGTAAAGAACTTTGATTCTACTGCTAAATTCGTAGAGAARGAGAAAAAAAATCCTAAATTTTGTCAGCACAGTTTTGTTCTCTGGGGTTCTGCTTCTTTGGTGAACTATTCCTTGGCCACTTGGAAATGCTGGAATTCACATATTGCTGATTTTAGAACAATACCCCCTGCCTCCCCAAGTCTCCAGGTACCTTTTAACYGAGCAAAGCTGTCAGAAAAGCAGCTTTTGTGTGAAATGGTCAGGCAGATCACTTGAGGGAAGCTGGGGAAGGGAGCARCAGAAACATATTTTGGGGRGAATCACAAAGCATCACATCTGKTTTTTTTATTATCTAGTTCTCTGTCTGGTTTTGACTAACAGATATCCTGAAGGAGGAACTTTACAGTTACACAGACAAGAGAAATYGGGGTTGATACAGCTGTGAACACACAAGAACTGCAGTTCTTGACTGTGAACCTGGARAATGTGAAAGTGCAAAATCACCTGGATAAGTCAATAATCACCTGGAACTACAGCAATGAGCCCCAGAASGCTTCCTTGTTTGTGTAGGAAATACTGGATTCACCATTGTGACCTAATGGATCTCTTGACATACATCCCTTCCTTCTTCATCATTTATGTGAGACCAGTTGCCGTGACAACTGAAAGATTTGCCTTAATAAAGCCATGTCCCCCTATATTTTAAACACTGCTGAGACAAAAAACCCATCCCACGACTCCAAAGACACAAAATAATGCAACACAAACGAAGCTGAAGGGAACAAGAGAATCCTGCACAGCACAGGAATTTTGCTGGTTCACAGCTCCAAGCACAAACTCACTTTATCACTTTATCAGCTGCCTTTTATCAGCTTTATCATCAATATCTCTAACTTTGTCCAGTGGTGAACCAACCCAAAGCTGTTTCTCCTGACTGGGCTGCAATAAAATGATGCACAGAGACATGGAGGTGCACTGTGGATTGAACCTGGTGGGAATTTCAGGAAGGAAAATTCTTGTTCCCCTGCAGTGGAATGCTAACTCCATCCTCCCTGAGCTCTGGCACTCTTCAGACAGGGAATTCACTTTGTCCTGGCCTGGAGGGACTTGTGCCTACACCAAAACATCACCCAGAGCACCACGAGTTACCAGAAAATGTCCAAAAGAGAACAATGGCACATTGTCACAGGAGACAAAATGAAATATCCCAACAGACATTCCGTCCATGTAAATGGACAAAGAATGAAGCTGAGGTCCCAGGAATACCCACCCTGCTCTGCAGTTAACACTTCATGCTCTCTATTTTTAACCCTTCCATAAAGTATTCATTTTCTGAAATCCTTTAGAACCGTGTCATTAACGCCACGTTTCTGATTTACACAGAAGCTGCTTTTTGAGGGTATTTTGCAGCCTAAATTCTGCACWACTTACTCCGTATTTGTTTTTTCTTTACTTTGAAAGGCATCCCACCATGCCACACAATGCATTTTTGAGTTAGCTACTTTAAAATAGTAAATATTTTGATATTCAAAAATTCCATCTTTTATTCCTTTGCAACTGTGAAAGAGTTAATCTCATATTTAATGCGAGTTTGCCCTTAATAAGAAAGCATTAAATCAAGCCAACAATAATAAGCTAAATGAAGGCCATTCTTTTGCCTTTTGTCAATATTTTCACAGTGGCAAATAGATCAAACACAAGATATTTTTAAGGCTTCCCCCCTCCCCTTTGTAAATCATAAATGCTTTGGCATATTTAATTTCAAAATGAGTTCCCTGTGGATCAGGCTAACACAACGGATGAAAAATACCTTCCCAAACCCTGCTGCATCTTACATGGAAAAGTACAAAAARATTTTTCAACTGTTCCTGTTTCCCTCACACCTAAGGACCAAGCTGCCTATGTTAACCCAAAGTTTCTTAATCCTGTCTTGAGGCTTGAAAGCACTCAAAAACCCATTTTTTTCTAAATAAATGAAGGTTTTTAGACTACATTCAGAGGAAGATACTCAAGTGCCTACATATTTGCTACACACTGCAGCTGCACCAGAGAATGGAGGCTACAACCAGAAGAAAAAAATGACAAAACTTTGATAAATCCCTGACTTTTCCAGCTGTCCCACCCATCAGAACACCACGAAGCAGCCACTCCCATAGGTGCTGGCTGGAACACTTGGCCCTCATCAAACAGAAAGAGTTTGCAGCTCCCAAAGAATGAATTTCAGCTTCAGCATGGACCTGGGTTTTGGTTACTCACCAYGTATTTGAAACAACTGAAGTGGTGTTGTCTGTGTTTACTTTGGAGCCAGCTATTTTTAAGGTCACAGTCCCTGCTAAAGGAGGAAACTCTGTCTCTGAGGTATTGGGGATTAAACAGAGGAAAGAAATAGGGAAAGGAGCTGCCTTACACTGGGAACTCAAATSTTCTGTTTCCTTCCTTGTTCAGTCTGTAGTCAAAAAAGAACTTTACAGTAAACACTAACTCTTGTTTTTTAGAAAAATGAACATAATTCTGAATTCTTTTTTAACTCCTGGAATCCCTTTCTGACAAACAGCACTGTAAAGGGAATTTGGCACTTGCAGATTTTTGATTTCACAGTGTCAGAACCCAGGCTGACACTCCCCTGTCCGCAGGGACACGTGGTGACACCTTCACCCTTTTGTGGGTTTGCAGATCCAGCTGAGGAGGTGGAGGGAAGGCAGCAAATGTTTGAGAGCTTTAGAAAAGCCAACTGAGACAGAAATCAGCCACTGCAGAGGGCACAMACTGTGATTTGTGCCAGGAACCAGAGAAAACCTGTGCCAAAGGGATGGTGCAGGAAAGGATGGGAGTGAGGGGACAGGGAGAACGTAAGGACAGGAATTCCTTGGGAATTCCTTGGGAAGAGCAGGAGCTGCTGTTCTCAGCCTCAGCCTGCCCTGTGCCTGGTCCAGGAGCTGCCACAGCAGAGCTGTGTCTGACATCAGGGCTGTTCAATAATGCACAGAGGGATCAAAGGCAGCAGCTCTGTCAAAAGAGGCTTTTTTCATAACTGAAYTGCTCATTTGCAGAATTGTGACATTTGTTTAAAAAACTGTGGCCTTTTTTGATATCAGAAGAAAATCATGATAATAAAATGCTAATAACAATAAAATAATCACAATAAAAATGCCAATAACACCTCAGCTCAGAGCTGCCCAGTTACCTTTGCTGGGAGAGCATCCCTACAACAATGGRCCTGCACTGCATCTCTTTGAGGCATGGGGGAACACCTGTTAGCAGTGCTAAGATTCATTTTTCAGGTGCCTTTTTTCATGCAAATACCACGAAAAATCCACCAAGATTTCAGGAATCCCTCCTTTTGGCAGCCTCTGCTGTTKTTATCACATCCCAGACTGTGGTGGTGTCTGCTCCTCCAGCTGTGGAGCCAAGAAAGATCCCTGTGAGGCACAGAGGATACCTTCCACGGCTCTGATTAAACAGATCAGCATGTGCACACCAGTCCAGGGGACAGGTAAAGCCAAATAAAACTGGAATAGTTTCACTGGAACTGAATCAAGAAGGGCAGAAGTGAAGGAAGAGTCCCCCATGCCCTGGCAGGGGTTTGACACTGGACATCATCACCTTATGCAGATGTCAGCAGCAAGGTACAATCATTAAGGGAATTTCATTAATATTTACTTRTTACTTGGGTCAAACTGGGATAAAGAACAGCAGTTCCTGAATGGAAGATGATAAGAAACTCTGGGGAGAAAAAGGGGGGTAGGGGAGGTAAAAAAAAAAAGATTCTGTGAGTGGAAAAGTAAGAATTKATCTGAGTTACTCCTTCAGAAAGGGTGTGCTCTGCCTCACAACCAGGTACCACAGTAAGGATGCAACTTCTGTTTCAGTGGTCTGGGACAACAATTAAAATGGGACAGGAGCCCACAACAAAGTAATTTTCTCTTCAGAAATTGCCTTTTAGATGCATATGCAATTTACCTTTAGGGGATATGTACAAGTTGATTGCAGTCTCACCCAAGTAGGGCACACACTTGTATCCTATTCCCCAGTGACACCAAGAGCTGCACAGCCTTTTTTAAAAAAATCACCTGCACAGATCCCAACACGTGTGTTAGTGTGAGAAAACAAAAACACCCATCAGAGCTGACTGCTACTGCTGGGGAGGGAAAATGTGTGACCTCTCAATCCCAAGGAAACACGTTAGTAGGATTTAATAAAGTCAAAGCAGCACCAAACATCCTCCAGGTGTAAAACTCCTTCCTTCCTTCCTTCCTTCCAAAATTCCTTCCTTCCTTCCAAAATTCCTTCCTTCCTTCCTTCCTTCCTTCCTTCCTTCCTTCCTTCCTTCCTTCCTTCCTTCCTTCCTTCCTAAATTCCTAAATTCCTTCCTAAATTCCTTCCTTCCTAAATTCCTTCCTAAATTCCTTCCTTCCTTCCTAAATTCCTTCCTTCCTTCCTAAATTCCTTCCTCCCTTCCTAAATTCCTCCCTTCCTTCCTCCCTTCCTAAATTCCTCCCTTCCTTCCTCCCTTCCTCCCTTCCTTCCTTCCTTCCTTCCTTCCTTCCTTCCTTCCTTCCTTCCTTCCTTCCTTCCTTCCTTCCTTCCTTCCTTCCTTCCTTCCTTCCTTCCT
>NW_026623429.1:1010001-1010985 GCF_030028575.1 Malurus melanocephalus
CTCTGAAAACACAGTGTCATTTCACTTTAATCCACCCAAGGGATCTATTAACAAGAACCTCAGTTACCCCACCTTTAGGGGTAGTTTGGGTGAGAGAAATATTGTTTTTATTGACATCAGTACAAATTTGGCTCCCAAAAGTCTTCTTACACACACAGTGTAAAATTGAACCCATTTAAATCTATTTCCTTTGCTTCACAGATTTTCCTATSTATGTATATAGATATGAATATACAATGGATGTGAATTTGTGTAAATCTGTACTCTAAACCTTATTCTATTATTTCAAATAACAACTAGCAGTTTTAAAGACAAGGTAAAATAAAATACAATAAATTATGACAATTTCTTAAATTATAAATAATAAATTAAAAAGAAAACCAATACTCAGCTTCCACTGTCAAACCTATCACTTCAAACTGCTCTGCTTCTATAAGGAAATTAAAGTTTTATGCTGCCAGGAGTGGGAATCCAATAGGAGGCTGATCCTTTGCAGATGAAATGCTTTCCTTTGCCTCCAATCCCAAAGCCAGCTCCATCCTGGTTCTCTCTTTCCCATTCCATCTGTGCACTGAGGATTCCTTTCCACTCTCCCTGATACACATTTAACTGTGCACATACACATCCATAAAATAAATAACGTGTTCTTCGTTTTTATCCTCTGAAATATGAATTAAGGAATTGTCTTTGGTGACAGTCTGCTCTTTTGTCTGTGCATTACCAGCAAAAGAATAACAATGCTCAATGGATTTCAATCAAGAATTAACTGGAGGAATGAAAAATATTTTATGCAGTTCCCTTTCTTCATATGCACAACCAAACCAGGCGTGTCTTCTCGTACTCGTGCAGACAGACACACTATTCATAAAATTATAAATATTCACTGAAGGTATCAGCACAGGAAAAAGTTAGTGAGGAACAAAACTATAAAAAAAAACCTTTTCTGGTTTTGTTTCTTTATCACTATTTTACAGCACTTTCTCC
>NW_026623429.1:1011928-1014513 GCF_030028575.1 Malurus melanocephalus
TGGTTCTGACAGCTCCTTTTGGGATTTTCTCTCACTCTCCCTAAAATACAGTGTTGTGCAATCACAAAGAAGCAAGAAAAACAAAGGATMCATAAAACACACCTGAATTTCCCTTTCAATGGCAGCAGTTTTCCATTYGTAGTTTTGCACTGAACATTCATTAATTCAACAACAAAACAGTGGATGTTCCACAAAGTCTAAATGGAAGYCTTGCATTTCAATTTCCTTTGTGTAATCGTTGATAAAAATCTCCTCRGAGCAGACATTTAGTAAACACAAACAGCTCTGCATAACCTTAAAAAGTTATAACCCTAAAAATCACAACTTCTGCCTGAAATTCACTGAATTTCAGTTTACAAAAAAATAACCACCTTTGCTAGTGGAACACACTGCTTTCACCTGAAATATCACTGCATTTCCCAGATTTCTGGAACCAAGTGGCTGCTTTACCATAAAATTCTGTTTCACCATGTGATTCACTGGAGGAGCCCTCATTTTAAACAGTTTACTGGAGCTCTGACACCCAAAGAACGACCTAAGAAAGCCTTCCTGTAGTTGAGCACATATTTGCTTCAAATATTAWTATGATGCTCCTGAACAGTGTGACATTTTCAAACATCTGAAAACGTTCTGGCCATGTGGGAAAAACCATGCCTGCAATCTACACTTTTTAATTTTATTTTGCTTTTAATTTTATATATCAAAGCAGATAGAAGTTTAAACGTGTAAGGATCTAAGCATAAATTCATTGAACTTGTAAGTTTATTTATGTCAGCAGAGAAAACCAGGAAACGAAAACCAAGTGCAAAATATTTTCGGTGATCGAAACGAAGTAACTGACATTAAACAGGGAAGGGAAATCTGTATTTTGCTTTAATATGCAATTTTAATATAACACCTACTTAGGGTGGCATTTGAGAGCTCCCATAAATATTTTAACATTCTAAATTGCATCTTTACTGAACTGTACATAATCGCACTTATTATTGCAATTTTCACTGAAACAGAAACCTGGTAAACACACATTTGATGTCAGTACCTTAAAGCAGCAGCAGAGCTGGGTTTTTTTTTTCTGCATTCTGTGTCCATCCTCGCTGTGCCCAGGACTATTTTCCAAGTGGAAATGATTCTTKGAGCTATAAATGAACTGTAGGATATTTAATTGGCTGCGGTGGCTTCCGGAAGGAGGAGGCAAAACCTGAACTGCCACCTCCAACTCTCAGGGCCATGGAGCAGAATCCCACAAATAGCTGGGAAGTTAAATTGAGAGGCTGTGTGATGTCCTGCCAGGGCCTTCACTCGGCTTCTGGAGCTCAAAGGTCAGATATTGTTTATTTATAGATAAGGAGGATACWGCACAAACCAGGAGATTTGGCTTCTAAAGGAATAATTCGGTGCAATAATGCAATATACATCACATTTTGGGAAATTAATTTAAAGGTGTCCCCTTTAAATAATACACGGTTTTGATTGGAGAAGAAAAGCCACAAGTCTAAATCTTGCTCAGCTGGGGCAGAGCTAACTTTGACTTACAACTTGGGAGAAATTTCCAGGAGATTCCTCCTGTTTTACACTGAGCAGTGCTGTGATGAGGATTCCTCTTATTACATATCTGTGGGGCATTTAGCACAGCCGTATTTTGTCTTTACCACACACGAAATTGCTTTCTCCTCTGCATTTGATGGTTGGATTTGACCATCCTAGAGGTGTTTTCCAACCTGAACAATCCCACAATTGTAGATGTTGTAAATACAGTGCTGTGTGTCCACCCTCAGCTGCAGGGCTCATTTAGGGTTTGATTCTCACCCCAATCTGTGAAATCCCAATCTCCTGCTTGGTCAAACCTCTCCTGCCTTTCCTCTGTTCCCCTGGGACCAGGTAATGTTTGCCAGACAGCTGCTGTGTGCCTTAATTATCTCCACAAAGGGAAACAGAATTACTGCAAATTCCCRTCCAAGGACATTAAATGCACTCGGTGTCTGTCAGGAACATCAGCAGAGCAGTCAGGATTTTGAGTGCACACAAACACAGGCTGTTCTCTAACAAATAAACACTTTTTTCCTCTCTTTTCAATTAAAGAAATGACTAAAGGAGCCCCCAGTCCTGTAGTGAACCCTGCTTTCCCTCCCACTCCTCACTTATTAACAAAAGCACATTGTACCTCTCTCTCCAGACACTGTTTTTGTTTGAACACTTCCAATTCTCAAACCTGACAGAGCCTTTAATAAGACATAATAGGCAAGCTGAATGTCAGTCCCAAGAGTCAGGAAAACACTCCATTTTAACCTGTCTGAAATGCAGCAAACAGCTTCAAGAGAGAAAATGAACAGACAGAATTACTCCAGTGTTCTGTGCTAAGATGATTCTACTGTGTCAGTAAAAAACCCAGGTGTGCACTGGACATTTATGGCCTCTGGAAGACGTAGAAAGTCGCTGATTTTAGAAGTTTATATGCAGAATTTTTGCTTAGGCTGCATTTAATTTGACTATAAACAGTATTTTCCCAGCTCAATTCAGAAATTAGCTGATTACTTACCTTATCTGAAAAATACAGCGAATGGGGCAGTGAAGATGGTCAGTGCTGG
>NW_026623429.1:1015176-1017343 GCF_030028575.1 Malurus melanocephalus
CACTGCTGGTCACTGCTGGTCACTGCTGGCCAGTGCTGGTCACTGCTGGCCAGTGCTGGTCAGTGCTGGCCACTGCTGGTCACTGCTGGCCACTGCTGGTCACTGCTGCTCAGTGCTGGTCACTGCTGGTCACTGCTGGTCACTGCTGGCCACTGCTGGCCACTGCTGGTCACTGCTGGCCACTGCTGGCCACTGCTGGTCACTGCTGGCCACTGCTGGTCACTGCTGGCCACTGCTGGTCAGTGCTGGTCAGTGCTGATCACTGCTGGCCACTGCTGGCCACTGCTGGTCAGTGCTGGCCACTGCTGGTCAGTGCTGTTGAGTGCTGATCACTGCTGGCCACTGCTGGTCACTGCTGGTCAGTGCTGGCCACTGCTGGTCACTCCTGGTCAGTGCTGGTCACTGCTGGTCAGTGCTGCTCAGTGCTGGCCACTGCTGGCCACTGCTGGTCACTGCTGGTCAGTGCCGGTCACTGCTGGCCACTGCTGGTCAGTGCTGGTCACTGCTGGTCAGTGCTGGCCACTGCTGGTCACTGCTGGTCACTGTTGGCCACTGCTGGTCAGTGCCGGTCACTGCTGGCCACTGCTGGCCACTGCTGGTCACTGTTGGCCACTGCTGGTCACTGTTGGCCACTGCTGGTCTGTGCTGGTCACTGCTGGTCTGTGCTGGTCACTGTTGGTCACTGCTGGTCACTGCTGGTCAGTGCTGGTCACTGTTGGTCACTGCTGGCCAGTGCTGGTCACTGCTGGTCACTGCTGGTCAGTACTGGTCACTGCTGGTCAGTGCTGGTCAGTGCTGGTCACTGTTGGTCAGTGCTGGTCAGTGCTGGCCACTGCTGGTCACTGCTGGTCAGTGCTGGCCACTGCTGGGCACTGCTGGTCACTGCTGGCCACTGCTGGCCACTGCTGGTCAGTGCTGGCCACTGCTGTTCACTGTTGGTCACTGTTGGTCACTCGTGCCCCTCACTGGTGAGGTTCGTGGTGTCCTGAGATGAAGGGCAGCANCATTTTCTCCATCTGACCCTCAGTTTCCTTCCAATTTCTGCTCAACAGCAACACCTGTGRGAARAATAAAYCCCATTTTTCACYRYTTCCAGCACCTCAATCTCCTCTGGRCATGGCTTTTGAGGGGCTGCATCTCTCAGTGCCATCAATGGAGTGTTCWCTCCACTCCTGCTGCCCTCATTCCTCTCCACCCCAATGTTCACTTTTCATTTCTGTTGTTTCCTTCCCCTTTATCTATCAAGAACACTTATAAAAAACCCCAAAAGACGTGTTGTTTAGTCATTGGGTTCAATGTGAGCATCCATATTTATTTCCAGCACTGAAACAAAACAGATTTTCCAAACAGTTTCTCCATTTTCCACCAACAGTGACACCACTGGGGTCAGATTTTCAACCAGCACAGCATCGACCTGTTCCTGCTCCAGTTTTTATGATCAGATATTTGGAATAGCTCAGGCCAATAGAGCTGAGCTATAAAATTCCATATTTTAAATGGAAGCAGTCCTTCTGTGATAACAGAACCAAATTTAAATCTGCATCTCCTCCAACACAGCAACACTTGTAATTTTGTTATAAATACAATTTGTTTAGAAAATAGTGTATCAGGGTAGAGTTAGAAATATGAAAGGTTTGCAAAAAGCATTAAATATAAATTTTTCCCCAAAGAAGGAAAAAAAAATTCCTTTCTAAAGTTGCTTGTTACTCATAGTCACCCAAATCATACACAGTCTGAAATTCCGAGGAGGAAAATCTGACTTTCAGAGTTTTCTTATTTTGAGGAATGGTCACAATGTGAAATTCAAAGTCTTTYCCCATAATGATGAGTTTTTAGAATATTAAGGAAGGTCAGTAATTCTCATCTAAAAGACTGGATGTTTGATTAGACCAAATCAAACCTTTGGGTAGAGAATGAGTCCATAATTTCAGTTTATAGATTGTTCTCAGGTACTATTCTTCTTATCTATTGTCAATCAAATTTGTGTAAGGCTCATTTCTCCTGTATTTAAGTGATAACTCATTTGAAGGAACTGCATAACCAAGCAACAAAACATCTTTTAATCCCAAGTGTACCTATTTCCAAAAGGATTAAAGTTTAAATGATTTAAATATAATGCCACAGCAAGCAACTATGTGCATTGGAGGTCCAATGAGAAAAGAAAAAA
>NW_026623429.1:1017628-1026466 GCF_030028575.1 Malurus melanocephalus
GAAGAAAAGGAAAATTTGAAGAAAGGGAAAATTTGAAGAAAAGGAAAAAAGAATAGAAGAAAAAGAAGTAAAAAAAAAAAGGACAAAATACTGAAAGGAAAAGTACTAGTAAGTACTGATAATACTACAGCATCATTCACTGTCCCATGTGTTACATCTGCATCAGGTGCAGCAAAACCTGGTGCTCTGGGATTKAATATCAATTTTGCACATAACTTATCTGAGGTTCCCTCAGATGAGCAAACTGCATGAAGTCCCAGAAGCAGTTTGGGAGCAGAATCTGAAAGAATAYATCAACTGTGATTATGAACACTGCCAAAACCATGGGAATGCTCACATAAAAAAATACCAATGTGAATAAATATCTGGAAGATGACAGAATGTGTAGCTCAGGAATTAAAATCATATCCTGAGTGACTTTGCTGTTTCCTTGCATTTGCTTTTCAGACAGTCACGTATGGTAGAACATTTAACAAGAGTGATTTTTCACGTGCTGGTGATATAACCATTTAATATATACCCTTAGGAGGCACCTCTGCTTTGGTGGTTTTGTTTAAAACACCTAATTATTAACAATAGTTAATTACAACAGCTTAATCATTGCAGTGAGATAATGTCAGATTGCAATGACTGTACAGACAAAATGTTTTTTTTCTCTGAATGCACYTTGGAATTGGTGCACTGGGTAAGCACAGCTCTTACCTTCATCCAGCTAGCAGCTCATTAGCTTCCCCCAATTAATCAGCTCCAACAAATGGTACAGCACCAAGTTATTTCATTTTACATTTGCATGGTACTGTGGGCTCTCAGCTTTCTCCTGCTCTGACAGAAACTGCATCAGGGGTCTCCTGGAAATTCCCAGTAAAAGCAACTGGAATGTTGTCACTGGCCTCAAGGAGAGCTAAAATGGCTTTTGTGTTATTTTAAAGTGTAGCAAACAATATCCTTTTCCTTGGGCAACATAAAATACTATACTTGGTATATAAAAATTTGTTTGGCTGAGAAAATGCACCCAAAATTTCTCTTTTTAGTGCTTCAAGCCTTGTCGTACTCGTTCAGACAGACACAGTTTTCATCCAATTATAAATAATCACTGAGGGTATCAGCACAGTAAAAAGTTAGTGAGGAACTAATGCCAATGCCACTGCTCAMACAGAGCAGTGGAGGAAGAGAAACTGGAGAAAAATAACTGAAATGTGAATACACGACCTAAAATCTGCAAAACAGATGTGCAGCAAGTCTGGTTCCACTGCCAGTGAAGACCAAGAGAGTTCCACCTTCACAGGGAGCAGCAGAACATTTGCACTCAGTGTTACAAAGCACCGGCACTTAAAACACAACCATCACTGGGTCAGGGAATGGTTGTAATTTTCCCCCCAAGTTTCCTAAAGCTTCTGTAAAGCCCAAAGCCTTCTTTTTGCATTTTTGGAGAGAGACAAAACAGAATGAGAAGCCTGGGTTATCCTACACCTTCCTTCCTCAAGCAGAAGACAAATGCATCACTCTTACTTCAAGATGAAGTTTTATTACCTGGGATATTGCTGTGGCTTTCAAGTCTAATTTAATTCACCCCAACGTCAACTGACAAAGCACAATCTGACCTTTACAGAGCCTGCAAAAAATCATCCCTGGCAGGCTGAAGCACGCAGACAAGAGCAAATACCTTCAATTTGCACAAATTTGCACAAATTTGCACAAACACCCCCTTTGCAGGCTGCAGTGCCCACCTGGCAATGCTGAAAACCCAAACCCCACACGGTCCCACTGCTGTTTGCACCACACTGGGGGAAATGAGCCACACTGAACATATTCAGGTAGAAATTCTGACCTATAAAATCACTGTCCTACTCCTTGGGTCTGTTCTCTGCCAAGTGCAATGGTCCAAGTCTGTCATCATGTGGCCCATCTGCCTTCCTGTGACCACTTCATGCAGGTAAATCCCCGAGGAGCTTGTTCCAGGAAAAGCTTCCAGTGCTGCATGTGGAGAGGGCAGATGGGATTTGCAGCAAGCCACAGCKTGAGCATCCTGAGAAAATGCCACTCCTGGGGCAGCCCCTCTCCTTTAATTCACCTGTGGGGGCCCAAAAAGCCCCAAAAGCAGAGGAACGGTCCTGCTCGGCCTCACAGGGGCTTTAAAGGTTGGGAAAAAATCAAATTCTATCTGAATGCCACCCCAGAGTCACAGGCACAGCCTCTGTTAGTGCTGAATGCAAAAATGATGACTTGAAATTGATGATTTGAAAAAGGCAAACTTTACATTAAAATCTGACTGAAGGGATTCAGCCCTGATGAAGCCAGGAGCTGTTCCTCACAGTAACCCAGTCTAGTTCTGTCTGTATCAAATCCACATCACTGTTTTTATTTCCAATATTACATTGGGATTTCCAATTTCCAATTCCAATTTCCAATTCCAATTTTCCAATTTCCAATTTCTTTCCAATATTACATTGGAACTGCACTGCCAAATACACTGACTTGAGCCAGCCACAAAGAAAGTGCTGGCGAAAACGACTCTGGAATAATTTTATTTATGCAAAATGCCTGTGCTACTTYGATGTGTTCCATCACAAAACAGTTCACAAGGCTCTGCCTCAAAGGTTACATTTATCACTCACACGTACAGAAAGCAGCACTTAGCATGAACCMTCTGTATTTTAAATTCAGGGGAATTTAAAGGTGAAAGAATAATGTCCATCCTCCCCTAAGAAACAGCACAGAAAATCATCCAAAATAAATAAATGATTTGTGAATGATTACACATCAGGCTTTTATTTTCAGTTAAACATTTCTTTCCTAATCCTTAGTCTAATTGCAGACTTGGTGCCTTATTTCCTCCTTCCCTTGGGAGCAAGGCCACCCCAATCAGGTGAGTTTATCCTGTGGGTGCAGAGTGCTTTGCTCAGCAKTTGGGTGCTGGCTTCCACTCAGAAAAATCCAATTTTCCTGTGGGACCCACCAGAAAAATCCAATCACCTGCTCTGCTCAGGAGAATTGGCACAACATGAGTCTATCCAGCAATCAAACACTTTYATCTGCAAATATTTGGAGATGGAGGAAGCTGAGAGGTGTTTTAGGAACCTTCCTCAATGCACAGGAGGTCATGATAACACCCACCTCGCAGCACACTAGAAAATCAAAATATTACACTGGATAAACACTGCTTTACCAATAAATGAGCATTTAGACAAATAATTGTGAACTCTACCCACAGGTTTGGTGTCATTGCACTGCTTTTACAGATGCCTATCCCGTTTTGCTTCTTTTAAAAGGTCCAATTCTGGTGTTTTATCTTTAACTGGAAGCCAACAGAACTTGAAAGACACCAACAAAAGACAATGGAAGATTAATTCACAGAGAAAATCTGCAGGTTTTGAAAAGACACACTCTATTTGTAATTGGAAGGATGGAACACACTTCTTGTTTGCAGCTCATGTTTCCCATATGGATATATACCTGATGTGGGAAACTATCAGTTATCACTAAGTATTAATTGGCAAGTATGGATTTAGAGCAATTTATTATAAAGCTCAAGTAGGTCAAGTAGGTCAGAGACTGAAAGGTGGTAAATTTGGATTTTTGTAGTTTATAGGTGGATGTCCAGCACAGAGCTGAATGCTTTGAAACTTTGAAAGGGGTATCAGCAAATTTTCTAGGTTGGCTCTCCAAAAATTGATCATTTCCAGCATAACCTGTGATTTTCAAACCTTGGCTGACAATCTTTTAAAAAATTTTGTAATATCCACACAATCCATGATAGAATCTGGTAATTCTGCCAGGAAGAAAAACCCAAGTGTACAAATACATTGAATGCAAAACTCTTCGTTGTTGTGATGCTTCTCATTACTAAAAGCCTTTAGGGGACCCTCAACCTCAGCTGAGAATTCCCTTCCACCAGGAGGAGACTGAGGAGCCCCTCAAAAGTTTTAGTCCAGGCTTAGAAAAAAAAATTCATTCCAACACCAACTACAGAGAACCAAAGCTCTGGAACGTGAATTTCTGAAAGCTTAAGAACATTTTTTTTTGAAGAAGCACCAGACACAACCATGACTTGGAAATACACACTGTACCAAACTAAAAAAGGGCTTTTGCAGTATTTAACAACCTGGAAAACAGCTAAAGCTATATTTTATTTTTGAAAACTGCAAATACTTTTCAGTGAAAAGCAAATGAACTGTTTCTGGTGAGACAGACTGTGCTCTGTGAGGTTCTAACACTTTCACACAGGTCACTCGCACAAACGTGATTTTCACCAGAAAATTCCATTCTGGAATACTTTTATTGCCATTTGGATTTCCTCAATAATAATTTGTGCAAAACAAATATTTCCTGTGACTCTAGAAGCTGCTTCAGATACAGAGACTGGGACTGGAATCCACATTCACAACACACAGCACTGAAATCACTGATCCAAAAGCACRCGTGAACTCGAAAATCAAAACTGGTGCTACCTCTCATCAGATCAAAAGCAAATAATCAGGAACATGTTTTAGAGCACCTCGTTGAAAAATGGGGTGCAGATTTTTAACTTCAAACAAAAGTCAGTTTTACMCAATTCTAAGCAGGCACAGGAATTACCTGGGAGCTTCTCCTGATTTTCAGTTCATTTCCAACTGAGAACATGTGAGAAGTGGAAGGATCTGCCATGTCCTACCCAYGAACTTTTCCGAGTGTATTTTTTACAAACAGTAAAGGAAAAAATGAAAGACAAAAATCCAAATTGAAAGCAATACTCARTTGCTGGGAACCTGTTTGTAAGTGTTATGTCATTAATTATATCAGCATCAACTTAGAATTAAAAATTCAGGAAAAAGTAAGATTAAAAGAAGGAAAGAAGAAAACTTTGGGAAACACAAAACTCACAAGGTTTTCCTTACTTAATTAAAGAATGGTGCTGTCTGGCATTGCCAAGCTCTGCAGTGGCTCTGGCATGTCTGATTTTGCTTTAAAATTCTGATTTTATTTTTGTTTCGTGAAATTCATTGTTCATGGTTAAAAGGTTCTTTTTCCTAAGAGATTCRTCTCCTATTTTTATGCAGATGAAAATGATTTAACTTGAGATGGTTAGACTCATGAATAAAGCCCAGAGACATTTAAAAAAGAGGGTGCAGAAAATTGGTGCAGTCCATCTCCAATTTAACAAACCATTAGAATCTTAGTGTAAGGTGCATAACTGGATGTTCTTTTAGTTGTAGGCTAGATTATAAACATTATTAATTAATTAATTTTTTTTTTTTTTTTAAGAATTAATAGATCCAGGCCAGTTTGTTCTGGTGAAAATCAGCACAGGGCAAGACTGAGAATTCAGAATTTTCAGTTAAGCCTCAAAACACATTAATAAAGGTATGATCTTGATAAAAAAAAAAATGTTCATGCATAGATAATGTATGCATGTTTTAGACTGCTCTGAATTTCTGGTAGTAACTGTGGTTATTGCACAGGGAACAGTAATTTGTCCAAACCAAACCATAAATAATTAAGGGCAGGATTTCAMCATCGGATCTGTGTGGGTGGATTTTTGCACCCCCGCGGATTCGATGGCAGGATCAAAGCTGAGGAAAGCCAGAAATACCCTCAGAATGTGAGCACTGCTCAACACCCATCACCTGACATTTGCAGGGCAGGGAAGGGTTTGCTTTCACCACCCCCTCCCACCAAACCCTGGCATTTCCGTCCCTCAGCAGCCAAATCCCAAATTCCCAAATTCCCACCCCGTCCATCCCTCCCAATCCCAGCAGAGCCAAGCAAACCCAAAACTGGCATTTGAGTTTCACTTCTGACTTTCTAACAAAAAAAGTTCAGCCTAAACCCCTCTTCTCAACCTACATATCAAGCTTATAATATAAGCTCGCTCTTTCTTTTTTTTTTTTTTTTTTAATTTTTTTTTTAACTTCCTAAAAATTCCTTTTGATTTCAGCTGTTCTGAAAGTAATCAGAGCAAAAGAGCAAAACTCCACCCGCTGCTGATATTTGTGGTGTGGGGTAGGGGCAGATCTGCTGCTCCTGCTGAGGAAATCACAGATATTTGTCACACAAAAAGTCACTCAGTGCYATCAAACACCCTCAAAACAAAGTTTTTCTTGATACAAGAGAACTTGTAGAAGTAACGTTTGGGAGTCTTGACTGAAATCATCACCAAAATACAGCTCCCATTCATGTGGAATAAAAGGGAAAACACTGCAGCTGACATTATGGACAGAATCAGCCCAGATGATGTTCCCTGCTTGCCTTAATTTGTGGGAGAAATTCAAAGCTTATCAACAATTCAGCTGATTTCCATGGAAACAGGATTTCAGCTTGTGAATCGAAACTGCACGAGGGCCAAAAGTGCCAAACACAAATTATAAAAATATTTTTCCACATTGGGATCCTTAAGGTAAGGGGCAAATAGTTAAACAGGATAGAAATAATGAATTCATGAATGATTTATTTTTCAGCATCCACATTATTATTTTTTTTTGTATGGTGCATATCCACCTATAGATGCCTATAGAAATATGGTGCATATGCACGTATACAAATTTTGAAAATTTCATTAAATGCCCTGAATATCAACATATTTTCATGGTTTTAATATCTCTAATAACTTAAAAGCAGAAAGTATGTGGAGAACACACATGAGCATTTAGTTTAGCACCTCACCCCGGGCCAGTCACGATCTGGACTTAAACTCTGCTTAAATTCTGTCAGGGGGAACAGATAAACACACTTTTACTGAGTATCCCAGTGGAAACATTACCAATAGCATTCTCTGCTTCAGAATTATCACTGCTCCTGAATACCCACAAAAAAAGGACGATTACTCCCCTGGAACACTTTGGGAGTGATTTCTCTAAGCAAACAATGCTCACTGYTGTACTTTTGTCTCTGGCTCTTGCAATAAATAGTTGTAGAAATATTTGGCATTGTCAGTGGTAAAGCTATGCAAGAACCAGATTATTTTGTAATTTTCAGTATTTCAGTGGAGGAGGTTTTACAGTCCTCTTTCAGTTTACACAATTTTTCATAATCCACAAAACAAACCCAAAAGTGCAAATACCCRGTGCAGCCCCAAGGATACAGAGCAGCATGTGGTGTTCTGCATTATACCAAAACTGCTGAATTTTTTAACATCTGACTGTCTAGGAAGAGCTGTTTCAGATCACATAACTGGGAAAAATTTTAATTTCTCTATAAAGATTGTGCTGTGTTAAGGATATGGCACAGCTCATATTTTAAATTTATGAAAATAGGAGAGAAAGTTTAGCAACTTCATTTTTCAGCTCTTAAAATAATGAACARATTCTCTTCCCAACTGAAGAATTGCAAAAAAAGAAGAATTTAATGCAACATCTTTAATTTAAATTACTGGGAGTCYTTCCATTCCATCCTATGAAAATTTTATCTGGCACATAGGTGGTTGTTAATTTATTTTTTTTTCTTCCAAACATCTTTACTATTTGATCAGATCTTTGCGATGGTTGAATATCTATCCATTAACTTCTCCATTTTATACCCAATTTTCTTTTTGAATAAATAGCATGCACTGAGGATATAAACTGAAATATAGAAGAATACTTCARAATAGTGTATTTATTCTGCCAGGGTTTATTTATTCTTTCTACATAACCCTGAAACCTTCAAAGCACTCCCAAAATAAAACAGCAATGTTACATGGAACTTTTGAAGTCAGGGAATCATGGTTTCCTAAAGATAGCTTCTAATGAAAGCCAGGAGYTTTTTTACACCACCTTTACTGATGCAATTATATTTAATCACTCTTAAGAGTCAAGATTTTTAGCAGCTAGATGAAGTATACTGGATTAGCTTAATAGCCATAYCTTCCTCAGACTTTTTAAAACCTGTTTTTCTTTCCACTGAAGCAGAGAGCGAGGGGATTGGAAACTTCCAGTGATTCTTTTGTAGMCTAAAGTGGTTTAACTKTGTCTGCTCATATAAGAAGACAACTCTAATTCTCACGGGTCAAGAAAGAGAACAAACAAAAACTTACATTCTCTCCCTACATCAGCCAGAAGCACATATTCTCAGAAAGGAAACAGGACAGAAAACATTAGCTGCTGCACCAAAATATACAGGCACAGAATAAAATCCTTCAGGAAACCTGAGACCCAAATCTCTTCAAAGTTTTATGAAAAAGAGAGCTCTTGCGTTTAGAGCTAAACTGGATGAATCCATCACTCGACTCAATACCCCAAGGAAAATGTRGCACGTACTATATTAAGTTAATAAAAAACAAACAAATGTACAGCTAATAAGTCTGAAAATTCAAACCTTAAGTTCCTCATTATAAAAGCCACAAGTGACTTTCTAAGCAGGACTACCCAAACCGCTGCGCTGCGTCCCTCGGGACAATCAGTTTTCCTTCTCGTCTTCTCTGCCTCTTTTGTACTGATGTATAAAAGTTTAGTTGTCTGGGGCTCGAGCACTTTCAGGCAGCTTTGAGCAGTCACCAGCCCGGTGATGAGCTGACCATAGGTGATGAAAGGACAAGGTTAACTCACAGTTTTGGAGTTAGTGCTGGTGTTTCATGTGCCACATGATGAATAACAACATGAGAGGCCCCTATTCTTCTGAAACAGAATTGGCTTTTCTTTAGAGAACGGCGTAGAGGAAGACAAAAAAATGGGGTGACGTTCAGGTCATGCTCAGATTGACTTCCTGGTGCCTCTTTCAAAGCAGATCTTCCTCCTTTTCCTCTCTGGGAACCGCACATGGGTCACCCCAACCTTCACTGTGTCACCCTGTGGTTCTCCCTGTGAGGCTCCAGGTGGACACAGCCCCACTGCCCAAACCCTTCCCACTGCCCAAACCCTTC
The DNA here is from genome assembly GCF_030028575.1 of Malurus melanocephalus. Taxonomy (NCBI): domain Eukaryota; kingdom Metazoa; phylum Chordata; class Aves; order Passeriformes; family Maluridae; genus Malurus; species Malurus melanocephalus. Next base: position 1,026,441 of record NW_026623429.1, read on the forward strand.
CCACAGCTGACCCAAACCCTTCCCAC
>NW_026623429.1:1027062-1045538 GCF_030028575.1 Malurus melanocephalus
CCCAAACCCTTCCCACTGCCCAAACCCTTCCCACTGCCCAAACCCTTCCCACAGCTGACCCAAACCCTTCCCACTGCCCAAACCCTTCCCACAGCCCAAACCCTTCCCACAGCTGACCCAAACCCTTCCCAGCAGCCCCAAATTTTACTTCACTTCTGTGCATTTCTCACAGCTCATCCCTCTCTTCCCTCTCTCCCGTGGCCGTGCTTTTCCTCCTTTCCCTGGACAGCTCAGCTGCTCTCGTTCTTTGATTCATTCCTTTAGGGTTAGATGTCTTTTTCTCAGCAATTCCTCCTGTAAACTGGAATCACATGTCCCACAAATGATCCTGTCTCTAATTAGGAGATCTTTCATGTCTCCAACATACATGTGCAYGCCAGAATTTTCCGCTGCAAGCATCTCTCCTCTGCTCTGCTCCTTACTTTTGGGCTTTAGAGAAAAGTATCCCTCTGCTACCTCTTGTACATTTTCCTCAAATATTTTCCCCATCTGTTTCARGGTTTGTGTATTCATTCCTGGCAACTTTATTTCACTCTTTCATTTAGTTGGTGAAAATGTTAAGGAAGCTGCGCCTTCAACCTTGTCATTTTTATGCCCTTTGGTACAGACACAGCTCTTCCTCTGAAACCTTGGGCTGGCAGTTCTGCACTCTCAGGGTCTGGTTCCTKGCAGAGGGTTACTCTGCCCATTTCTGGGTGCCATTAATCAGATTTTTTTTCTCTCTGTGGGTCTCTCAGCCTGCCTGATGCTAGCCATGTTTCCATGCACACCATGCTAGGTAAATAACATRAGGGCTCCATATTTTTGCAGCGAGATTAATATTCAGAGAGCTTCAGTATTCAGAGAGCTTTTACTGCCTGTAATATGTGGATAACTCAGTTGGGTACAACAAGAGTAAAACATCCTGTGTTTCAAACCATGCTCCTCTTTCTCAGTTCCAGTTGTGTTGCCACAGCCACTGTGACAGGAGGTTTTTATCACAGACATCTYCAAATCTCCTGGAGTATTCTCCCCCACTCCACTCTGGCTTAATTAGTAAATTTTTCTTAGACTTCTAACAGCCATATTTAGGGTGACTGCAACATTCTCTAATGGCAAATTTCCTAAGGAGTCCCAACTGCAGACAAATATTCCTGCTTGAAAAATTCTGGAGGCAGTTTGAGCCTACCAAATCCCCCGGCAGAGTCATTTCTCTGTCCTGCAGCACAGCTTTTTGACTCAGCAGCAGACACAGTTAATTCACACCTCTGAGAGCCTCTGCCTCCACGAGCTGAAGGGAAATCACGTTTTAATCACGCACAAAAGCTCTGATGAACAGACAGAGGCCCCCAGGAGCAGAGCACGCCGTGTCCCTGCTGCTGCTGGCAGAGGGTGTCAGGATTTCACTCATTTTTTGGGGTCCCCAAATGTTTCAGTTGACTGTTGATGCCACCAATCCACCACCCAACCCCACTCACATCCAGGAGGACAAAGTGCTGGGCTCCAATCTGCTGCTGCCCCTCCTGAAAGCCCCAATGAGAGGAAATTTGAAAAGCTGAGCTCTAARATTTGGGATCGGTGCAGGCCTTGCTTTTCCCAAATGCGATTTTAAGGCTCCATTTAATTGTTGCTAAAAATAAGGTAATAGAAGGGTTCCGGCCTTGCACCATAATGAAGTGCAGGCTCAATTGTTTGAAGAAGGAAAATTGCGTTGATGAGACTGGATCAAAGACAAACAAAAAAATCAGTTATTTCCTCTKGAGGGTAAAAAATTTGGGAGGCTCACGCTTTTTCAAGCGGCCCTTACTGTGGTTTTGAGGAAAAAAGACCTTGTAGTCAGATTTGATTTATTAACAAAACAACAAAACAAAAAAAAAAAAAAAAAAAAAAAAAAAAAAAAGGAGAAGTGGGCACATGAAAAACCCAGTGTCAGAAAAGACTCAAAGAAAACCAAATGCAGCAGTTCCTGTTACAAAGTGGAACACGAGCCCGAGCTTGCTTTGTTTCAGAAAGAAAGGCAAGGGAATGGCATCTGCAACATCCCCAGGCAGGGAACCTCCACTCAGCTGCACAGGCACCTCCAGCTGCAATTCCTGCCAACMCACACACTTGTCAGGACTTTGGGATGCCAACCATTTCATGGCACAATCCACACAGCGAGGGTTTTTTATCCAAAGCAAGTTGTGTCAGTCCCAGTGCCTGTTCCAGAGTGAATGGCACATTGACATTATTTATTCTTTCATGCCTTTTTTTAAATGACCACTTATTGTAGCCAGTTTACTAAATCTGAATTTTGTGAACACACTACTCGCTATTTCCTTGCCCAATAATACTGAAATTATAAAAAAAAAGGGGGCAGAGAGGCCAGGTAATTGCTTGAAGCCCAGTTGTACAAAACCAGTTTTACATGTCCTGATTACACCAACCATCCCAGGAGCCTAAACTTGTCTGTTATTTGTGAAGCTCTTCCAAAGGGAGCTGAGGATTGATTAATGGTATTGATTAATCACTCCAGGCTGCTAAACCATATCTAGAAATGGGAGAAAGATCCCATTTTTGGGATTTTTTTGCATTACCCTACTATCAGCAGTATTTGTAGCAGACCTGCATGAACCTATGGATTTAGGGCAGCCTGTGACAAGCAGTTCCACATTTACACTGGAAACATGTCCTTAAAACTTACTTTTTTCAACAACAGTCTGCACTCTGGAGTTTTCACCTAGCGGATGCAGCTCCCTCCCATCAAAAAAAAAAAAAATTAAAAAAAACCTTTAACAAAATGTAAGAATCATATCCTGAGTATCACATGCCTAGATTTGATCAAAGAATACCAGATATACCTGCAAAAAGGCTCCACTGTCTTCCTTTAACATTCCACCTCATCCCATTTTCCACCCATCTCAAGGATTGCTACAATCCCCTGACAGACACACGGGGCTGGAAGTGCCTGAAATCTCTGGAAATGTGACCCCAGAACTGTGGGGCTTTGCTCAGCATCTGAACCAGGTTTCTTTAAAAACCAATGTCCCTCCTCTTGGGCCACCTGAAAACAGAGTGACAGGAAAATGGGAAATGCCTTCCCACTGCCAAAGGGCAGGGTTGGATGGGATATTGTGAAGAAATTTCATCACCTACAGAGAAATGATGCTCCTGGGTGCTTCAAATACAGGAAAATCAGCTTATTTGATATCTACCTATCTTACATTTTGTTTTAGCTGGATATGGAGCTTCCAGGGACAAGAATTCACATATGCTAATTGTTGTTTATATAAAAATTTGGTTTAACTGATTGCTAATATAAGCAAGTTATTGGAAGTAGCAAAACAATATTATGCTAGACTAATAATATAATAGACTAATACTATTATATTAGACTACAAAAGTACTTGGTATTAGTAATGTAACTTGTTCAGTAATTAAAAAAAATTAAGACATTTAAGAAAAATAAAGAACATGACTTACACCAAAATCATCAAGAAAGATCATGAGTTGCCCAAAATACTCTTAAATTAACATTACATGCTGTTCTACCTTTCTCCTGGTTACCCAGAAAGTTTAAGCGTCCTCTTATGCTATTTCTTATGAGATCTTTTTGTTCCTTAAAACCTTAAAATAAAATTCCTTTTTTTCCCCTGATGTTTGATGGAGTTTTTTCTCACAGGACCTCCTGCACAGGGATCCTGTACAGAGACAAAGAACCACATTCTGATAAAATGTGCTCAGCTAAAGCTGTCGGTGCTTTTTAAAACCCATCAGAAGCTGCACTGAATTCCAAGGAACACACACTCATCTCRTGATCATTTTTCAGCTGGAGACTGAATCAGCCAGCTGAGTGCACAAATGAAGATTTCCTTTAGAGAAGGAAAAGGTTTTAGCTAAAGCACAAAGTTCTCAGAATTTAGGAAATGCCAAAGGCGAGGCTGCCCTCTGCTCAGCAAAAGTGAACAGAAAGTCTGAATAATGGACTCAGCACTGAAAACTCACCCCAAATATTTTAAGTTTGGCAGTTTTCTAACAGTGACAGTGAGATGCAACCAGGTTCTCCCACAATTAACTCCCCTGATTTCACTACTCTCATTTTAGTTGCAGAAAGTCAACACCTTTACAATTATCTAAGTTAAGTATTAATCCTTATCTTACATTCTGTATTTTTACCCCAGCATCTTCCTTCTACGGGACAAAAAAAAGAAAAAAAGAAAAAAAAAAGGGTTATCAGTCATTTCCTGTGGGCTGGAAAGAAATCCATCTTGAAAGGCTCACAAGAGCAATTTAATATTGGAGCAACTGCACTGTCCATTCTGTGTTTTCATTGCTCACCAGCTGAGTGAGATTCACTTGTGTACAAAGGCATCTGCTTTTCACAGGTGGGCCTGAAAGGCCCAAATTATTCCATTTCTTGTGCAATTAAAAAGAAAACTGCAGCTGAGGGGAAAACCAAAAATCCTAAACCTCTTTCTTCACCTGAACACGTTCATATTAACTTTCATGCAATTTAACAAATGTTAAATTTGAGGTCAGCCCTCCCCTCAGCTCAGCCCTCCCCACACACTGATGACATTCTGACCACAAATTTATTTTAATTAACTATTTGTGACAGTAYCATTGGGCATTACCTGATTTTATTGTTAACTGTGTTTCTTTCTCAAAAAATGAACTTCAGCCTGCAGAGACTTCAACCTTAACAAGATTTCATGCATTAGAGTTCTTGGAATAGGTGACTTCTTAAAAATACATGAGGATCAAGTTTTAGAAGATTTTAATTTAGTTTTTGATCTTGCAATTTATTCTGAAGTCAAGTCCTAAAGAGATACATGAATTACCATGTCAGAGGTAGCAGTAATAACTCACTGTTTTCTTAACAAGAACAACCACTCCTTAACCACACTGGTATTTTTTCTTTCTCTGCATTTTTAAAAAGAAGATTCTTATGATGAGCTCTTTATGTTTTAAATTCAGTGTCAAATATATGGACATACAAATCTCAGTTTTTTAACAGCACTAATTAAAGACAAAAACCAAGACAAAAATCACCAAACTGGTAGCATTTCTTCAACAGAAGTCATCCCTCTACAAAGTCCTCAAAACTCCTGACCCCCAGGTGCCTTTCCAGCCATACACAGCCCCAAATTGGTGTCCCCAAATGGTGCAGAGATAAATGAGCTTCACAGCCAAGAAACACAAGGTTTGGACTGAGCTGTGACAGGAATCAAACCATGGATTCTGAGCGCCCTCAGAGAAACTGTGYTGTGGAAACTTTCACCCACCAGTGACCCCCCAGACTGACATTTCAGCTCATCTCAACTGCTCAGAGCTGGCACAAAATATCTCCAACCCTGGAGTCAAAAGGTCTGTCACACACAGGGCTGTGTGCTCAGACAAACCCAAACTTCACAGATTTACACACGTGTGTGCACGGACACACAGCTTCCCATGCAAAACCAAATCAAATCAGCCCGTGCCAGGATTCCTTGATGTAATCCACACTTGGGCCACCACGCAGCTCCAGATCAGCACGATGGATTCCTCAGCCAAATGGCCATTTCCAGTGGCCATTTCCAGAAATAGGACTGATGTCATGGTTACACAAATCTCTGCCTGTGTTCATTGGTACCTCTGCTGTTCTGAGGRGCACAAACTTGTGTCCAGCCATCAYTCTCACCCACAGCATTTGGAGTGATGGCAGAGAGAGAAAACAGGCRTGCTTTGCCTTTATTGCAGAGGCACAGACCATGGGAGGATGGGGGATAATAAGATAACCATATTTTATTCAATAAATAAATAAACAAATGAATCTGCACGYTGTTGGTTCCCCCACACTTATTACTGGCTGCTATGCATTCCACCACAAATATTCTCTTTGATGCTTGCAAGAAAGATGAGYTACAAAGGCTGCAAGAATGCTTATGCCCATTACTGTCTTAATTATAAACTTGTCTGACTACAAACAAATGAAAAATAATTGTTTGTAGRCCCTGGCCAAACTCTTAAGGCTACGAAATGAGCATTCCATTATTGTCATTTGTCACGAGCAGTGTTTYATACTGCCCTGAATGTGAACACCTGCAACATTAACAACTGTGCCCAACGTGCATTTAAAAACAAGGTTCCTGTTTTAGTCACACATATAAAACAAGCAATTTCTTTATATATACATAAACACATTTATAKATATTTAATTCGGGTAGTAAACTCGGGCTAATTGTTCTTTCTGCTTTGATTATTTAARCAAATATTGCATTGAAATTTTCTCACAATGCCATTGCTCCTACAGACAGGTCAATGCACCATCAGGATCCTCTCTGCCCTAGATTTATACCTTCAAGCTTTACATCAGCTTCTACTTTGCAACTACTTAGTTTGTTCTTTTTATTTATCTTACCTTAAATCTCAGAAGTCCTGCACACAGTGGGATGGAAAACTTCTGCTTGGTGACTTCCATCGTGCATTTTGAATGATGCTTCAGATGAGCAAGAACTTTTCCAGGGTTAATACAATTTCTGCTGTACATTTCAAACTCCTCACAGGGTGACTACATCCAGGCTGATACCCTGCAAAGTAATAAAAAGAACAACTTTCACCACACAGAAATAGGAAAATATGTATCAACTGAAGCAGTGAATGTCTGTAAGGGGATTTTTTTTTTTGTATCTGGGGCAGGATATCAATATTAGCTGTAAGAGAAAGGCTGCCTGCACACTGCATTCACATCTCAAATACACAGAGAGGTAACTTTTAATAAAATCAAATATATCTTTGTATTTCAATTAYATTTAACAGAACATATGAAATACTAAATGTAACTGTCCCCACGTACCAAACACAAATTCACAACAGCAGCACACATGCTGCTTAATATTAAAATCAAATCACAATTTCATGATACTCAGTATTGTTCTTGAAGCCTTGGGTTCTGCAGTTATGCAATTACAAGACAYTTAACAATTTTTAAGACTAAGTATATCCCTAACTCTCATGTTTTATGCTTAAAACCTCAGCAGCTCAAAAACCACYCAGCAAAGAAACTCCACAGTGCTTTAACATTTTCCAGCATTTAAACTATGCCATGATTTCCCAATTCAAGACAATATTTTTCTGAATTAATACCTGAAATTAGTAATGCCACACCATTAACCCAGGAATCCACAGCTCCTGGCACTGCTTCCAGCTGATGGTCAGCTTCAGACAACAGAACCCCAAAGTATTTTAGCAAATACTCTACAGGTTGGTTTTGGACTGTAATTGTTCCTATCCCATGAGTAACCCCTGCCCCCAGCATTTAAAATGCACAACAGAGGAGGGAAATACCTGTAGAAAAAGTTTTCCTCATTGGGAGTAAAATCCAATTTAGATGATTGATTTTCCCCTTATCTTTTAAATCCTATAGCCCCATACTTGACCTTGACATATCCTTTCTCACTGGGGTCAAATCAGCTGCTGAAACTGTTTGTATAAATATATTTCCATCACTTTCCTCCCATTTTCAGGTCCCAAAGCACAATGCAGGGATCAGGAACAGCCCTGTGGCAGCTTCCAGGCAGAACAGAAACCCAGAGCCCATGAGCAGCCTGGCCATGGAGCAGATCTCCACTCACAGAGCTGTTTTTATGGAAAGCTGAGCACCACAACAACACAACCACACACGAGGGAACCAGGCTGCAGCAGTGTTGAGCCACCTAGAACCCGAACCATCTGACATTTCAAAATGTTCCTTGGGCCCTAGGGGCATTTTAGAATGCAGACTGTACTGCTCAAGTCTAAAAACAGCACAGAGGGAACTCAGTGAACAAAAACCTCACGTGTAATGGCAAATACACAGCCATAGCAGGTGACCCCAAAATTACACACAGTTAGCACAAAACTACCATATTCATTTTATCCTCATAGTCCTTTAGTTCCTGGAATACTTTTGCTTAATTTCTTTGTCTTGTTCAGCTGGGCCCTAACTCCATTTTGCCAATGTGTATAATTTCCCCTAATATCAAATGGATAAATCAGGTTGCAGCCTCTGGAACCAAGATATTCCCGAGCTCCATAAGCTATTGAGGGGTTCCAAACGACGGCAAACAAATCCCTCAAGGCTCACTTAGAAAAAAAAAATATAAAAACACAGGTCTAAGCTTGCCAGACTGTCTGCCTCTCACATTCACAGAAACCCGCCTGAGAAGGGAAAAAAAAATAAATCTTTATTATGTATGAGGTACAGACCATCTGCGATGGGCTCTGAGAGCCAACTGAAAAGCAGGGGGAGGAGAAAGCTCCCAACTGCACTCACAGTGAGTGAGGAGACTCAGCAGATGTGTGTGAGCAGGGACAGGGGCTGGTTTGGGGTGAATGGGGTGCACAGRACCTGCCAGGGCCAGGGGGAATGGCACAATGTCACCACACTGTGCACGGGGTGTAGAAAAGCAGCAAGAACCAAGAGAACCTGGTGGAGACAGCAAGATCATCCCATGAAAAAGGTGCTCTAGGAGTGCTGTTTCCCTGTCACAATGGGAAAGTAAGGCAGGATAATATGATTATTGTGGCTGTAATTCTGACCACTGAGCTTTTTGTGGCGTGGGAAGGAAGAGTGGCAGCAGCAGAAAACTGGCAGCAGCAAAGAACACAGGAAGGCTTTCTTCTTTACCCTTCCTTTTAGAGAATTATACACATCTTTCTATATTAGTCTTCAAAATTTTTGTAATTCTTTTGACCCCTCTTTTCACTGCTCACTACACATATCTGTACTAGCCATTTACTGTTATGCATACCATACAGCTCAATAACGTTTCATCTCTGAAAAGCAAAAAAAGTACTTTGTTTTCTAATTGTAACCACTGAAACTAGAGTTACATTTAACCCTCCCCACCAAAAAACGCCCAAATCCCACGAGAACTTTTTCTAATGAAACCCATGAGAACATCTGCTAATATCTAGTAGCTCGCTGTGCCTTTGTGTGTTTGCAGCTCAGCAAACAGGAGATAGTTCCTTTGGCTGTAAATGAACTGTGGCCAGGTAAATATGAACAAACCCGTCCGAGTGACTGTTGCTGATTCTGTCAGGAAGCAAATCTATTTACATTTCTACTCAAGCCAAAATCATCACAAGGATTTGCCCCGTTACATAAAATTCTGCTGGCTTTTTAAACACCGTAAATCCAACCCTGCTTTTGCTCATATCCCTGCCGAGGGGGTGTCCCCTGGAATGTGAATGTGTGGATGGGCTGATCCCATAAATACTCACCCCTGGTGGAAGGGATGCTGTGGATCCCACTGGCACACAACACAGCTCCTTTTTCCCAGTCCCTTTTCTCCACCTGGCTGCTGCAGATGAGCGCTCTCCACGCTGAATCCACGGGCTCAGACCTTGGGCAGGCTCTGGAGGGAGACAGGAGATTCCAGACCTGTGGGATTGCAAGGAGGCAACTCAGGGGTGGGTTTTGTTGAGGAAGCACTGATCCCCAGGGAAAGGGTGGCTTGGGTAGTTTGGGGCAGCAGCAGCTCGGAGCAGCTGCCAGAAGCATTGCCAGAGATTCTCTGCCCTGCTCAGGGGCAGAGGCCTGGTGACAACTGGCACCTTCCAAACAAGCACGGGGACATCGATTCCACTTGGCTCGAGCACCACAAAGAAACCATGCAGGAGAGCTGTGCTTGAATTTTAAAGTGAAGCCAATTCTGCACACATGCACAGATAGCTGTAGAACATTTAGAGACTCTGCCCCTGCAGCTCCGTGCTGTTCTGCACACATCACAGCATCAATTCGGATGAACCCTCACTCCGAGAACGCCTTTTCACCCACCTACCCTGGAACACGGTTATTCCTAAGCAGGGAATTCCAAGTTSCTTCCCAGACTGTTCCCGAATCCAACTGCAACCTGTTTATTTTGACCTCAGTTCCTAGAAAACTGTTGGTGCCACGGTAGAAATATGCTGTGTGTTCCAACAGGCAACAAACAGTCCTAATGAGAGCACACTCCATCTGTGCTGCCAGCGCACACAGCCTCAGCCTATAGCTGGGACACGAGCGCAGCCTGGGGCTGCAAAGGATGCCCTGGAATGGTTCAGCTCCCCAAAATTCTGCCAGGGAGGGCACTGGCAGTTCTCCCCTCCCCGCTCTGAGCTTATAGAGCAGGAGCTTTAAGTTTTTTGAATGTTCTGAGTGAAAAAAGCTGAGTTGGGAGCTGCCCAGCGCTCTCCAAAGGTAGGAGTTGGAGCGTGCAGAACATGTGGCTCTGTTTATTCCAGGGGAATTTTCCATCGACCTCGCGCTCTGTAAAAGGTACATGGCACAAAAATGCACGTGGGGATGCTTTCATTTCTCTCCCATCTTCTCTTATGAGATGCAGCTGGGGAGCAACACCCACTGGTATTGGTAGCATGAAGCAGTGATCCTTTCCTTTGCCGAGGTCTGGTACCAATTACCGTGGATTTAGAGGCACTATATAAAAGACAGCGCTGATTTGTTTCTAAATTTGTATCTTGATTAAACTGTCAGGCTAGAGCAGAAACGCAGAGCTTACCTGACTTTAAAATACTGCAACAATAAATTACCCAAGAAGTGCGGTACGATTTGAACATGCTCATAAATGGACCAGTGCTACGCTTCGTGTTTAGATTTTACATCTTGGTCATGCCAAATCAAATAGAATAGAAGCAGCATTTTGTATTCAAACTGTAAACTCYGTGTGTTCCAAATAAAACTGCATGTGAGGAGAGACTCTGAAGCAGGATTTTTAAATACCATCGATCTGGCCAACAGAATAACAACTGCATTATTATTTACAGAATTATTTTTAACTGTGTTGTGGTACACAAAAAAAAAGCAAATATAAAGGGTCAAAACTSCTCAGGAACACACATGCAAACTTTCACTGGTCAGATCAGTGCTTTTCAGCATTTYCCCCTGTAAATAGAGCAGAATTTGGTCTCGCCCCCTTTAAAGGGAAGTAATTTGCCCTGGAATAACTTCAGTGATATTGAATATATTTGAACTGTCCAGATTTTCAGCATCTAAGATTAGTGCTGTRAACACACATAAGGCATTGCAGCCCAATGAAAGAAAAAGTCAACATATCTATGGGGCAGCAAAAGTGAGATCAGCCATGCAGAACTTGCAGAAAGTATCTCTGGAATTAAACTGCTATTATTACAGCTACTGTTATTGAACTAGGGCTGTTAAAACTTCCACAGTGTATTGAACCATTCCACATAAAGCAAATATCATAAAACAGAATAGATCAGTTTTCCATCACCATTACGAGCCATTGCTGCTCCTAAAGCTTCTACTTTTTTAACCAATGTTCTTGTGTGTTCAAACACGATTTTTCTGCTTGTTTTTACATGGTATCCATGTAAGGAAAGAGCTATTCTAAATTAATTAGTCAACACACACCCTTCCAGAGAGGGAATGTTTGATAAAAGCATTACAAAGTGAAGTTCAGGCTTATTTTTATACCCTCAAAAGAGGGTAATTGATCCTCCCCTCTCCCCAGTTACAAATGTGGAACTTGGCTGCTATGGGTTCTTTCCCACACAAATCAAGCCCCAGCTCTTTTGAATTGAAACAATATGGGATGATTATTGTGGGAAATTTTTTACTGTTACTGTAATTTAAAACTTTCTGTACCCAATTTTGCATTTTCTATAAATCAAAAMCCCATTTCACTCAGGGCTACAATTAAACAGAGGAAATCAAAGACTAACTTCTAAGCAAGTCTTGCTATTAATCATAGGATGAACTCGTAGTACAACTACTTTTACTGCAGTTCCCTTCTGCCTGAGAACTACATTTTCATCTGCAGCTCGAGCTCTGTAGAGGAGACTGTGCCACAGATGAGACAAATCAGAGGGAGAGTGAGCAGGAGGGCACCGTCTGCTGATGAAAATGAGCTTGCCCTCGCCAGGAGCAGCCACAGAGCCACGGCTGTTGCTTTTTTATCCTTCTAAAATTCACAAAAGCAGCAGATTTCAACACCAAAGTTCATGTTAAAAGCAGGACAGGCAAGCGCAAAATTAAAATCGGAGGGCAAAACGAAACCCCGTGGAATGTGGAAACACAGGGCTTCTGTTTTTTTTCAAACTGGAAATCAAATGATGTATTTTTATTTTCTAAAAAGAAAAAAAAAATGCATCTTGATTGCTAGACAAAATAAAATATGAATTCTCGTATCAACAGAAACATGTTTCACCCAGCTGTCTCTATTTTTTTCTCTGTCTGTGGYTCTCAAAGAAAAATTTTGATGTAATTTCTTTTTTTTTCATATATTTTAGAGAGAGGTTTAATGCTTTGTGGTGTTAGTATTGCAAAACTCCTASAGAGGTACAAGTCATCACATTATTTGCAACAGTACATATAAAATAAGTGATAATAGTAACTTACTCATAAAATATATGCTCAAACCAAAATTTAGCTTCCAGTTAAATAGTCTGCAGTGTGTATATTCCAYGCTAAAGAGGAGCCTCTTCCCAATGGTAAAATTCAAATATACCTCRTAAAAAATTCCATTTTTTAAAATCAGACTCGAAGAACACAGCTGTGAGGAGTTTGAGTAGTTATTAGAAGAGTTCCTTACACAAACAAAACAAAACCTTCCCAACGCTGGCTTACTACTCCAATAATGTGATTCAATAAAACGTGAATGGAAAAGGTTTCACCTCTGAGCAGAACCGGGATTTCAAAMGTAAATTGTAAAAGTGACTTGCTGAGGCTACAGATTGAAACATTGTTTTACCATTGATTTTCTTCCGAAGGAAGATCTGTCATACTCACAACTTTTATTATCTCTGAGAGTGAACTCTTGGAGCAATCCACAGGTCTGTCTCTCAAAAAGTGCACTGAAACTACACCAGTCTGGCTGTGGCACCAGGAGCTCCCAGGGTGTATTCCAACAGAATAACAACTGCATTATTATTYACAGAATTATTTTTAACTGTTTTGTTGTGGTACACAGAAAAAAACAATTTTTTTCTGCTCATCCCTCTGAGCACACCTTTCACTGAGGGGAAGGGGAGTTTTTCTTGCCTTCCTCCCACCTGCCCATTGCTCAGAGGCTGCACGGGCACAGCAATGCCTGCAAACACAGCTTTGCCAACCTGCAATGCTGGAAAGACTGGATGCAAATCGAGCTGAAGAGTAAAGAAAAGAACGAGTGGGGAAAACMCAGAAAATCAAACACAGAACTCTGGAAGTTTCATGCAAAGAGCGTGGAAAAAAAAATCCTGGAGCATCCACTTCAGGTGGATGGCTACAAACTGCCCAACTCCACATTCCAGGCTGGAACATCTGCACCTTCTCTTTCTCTGTTTGTCACATGAATTTGTCCCAGTTGAGCTCACTGACACCACTGCCTGTCCCTGCCAGGGCCTGGAAAAGGGAATGAGAGCTCAGGAGCCTCAGGTCCCAAAAACACCCCCGAGCCAGTTGGACACACCAACCAACCACCAGCACCACAACACAGGGGCCCAACAGCACTCATCCCAAGATTTTCACAGCCATTAATGTGATGATTTGTAAGTTTTAGTTTTCATGGTCATTGTTTAATATTCTGTAAAGATTCGGGGGGGGGGGGGGGGGGTATTTTTTTGTTGTTGTTTTTTTGAGTTTTTTAGGCAACGATCTAACTAACTTGCCCATACAGTCTTAAGATGCTATCAACATACTGGATTTTGATTACTCACACAGCAGAATCCTGAACTGGAAGGACAAGAGACCAGGTAATTCACAGCATCTTTCTCTCAATCTGTTCTGATCACACTTGGGCTTTGACTTTGGCTATATGGATGCAGGTRCTGAGTGGGTTGGTCTCTCCTATTATTTATCCAGGCATGAAACAGTGATTAATTTACAAAACGGTGGTGATAAAAGAAAACTTACGGCAAACAATCCATAACCTTTCTGCTTTGGTAAGGAACATGACCAAATTCTGGTGCTCAGTGCTCTGTGCTGGGTGTGGTTTATTCACACATTTTTCTGATCACAGCAGAAACCTYGTGGGCAAAACCAGAGTTATCTCCAAATCACACAGGAGGTGCTGAGGCATGGGAGGAGGAGGAAACTTGAAGAGGCTCTTACTCTTACACGCAGGGCTGAGTGAAAAAGAATATCCCAGCTTCTCACTCACTCTTCCAGAMAAGGGCAGCACAACTCCCACATCCCAATACCCCACCAAGGCCCCATTTCTGGACAATAGCACGCCTGGATACATATTTTACAAATTTAAGGATAAGAAAAGATAGAAAAATTACTAAATAAATTCTGGGATCAAAATAATGTGCAATCCCAGAAGAGCTAACTGTGATGGCACAATACAAATTATTCTCTACCAATTATTTCTACAGTAGCAGCTCATGGTACGTGACAGACAGAAAAAAAACCCGGGGGCTGTCTGAAGTGGTTTGAGTGGGACTTAARCTCTGTGTAGGCCTTGAACCAGCCATCAGCAAAAAGGTGAAATCCACTCTGTGAAGAATGGCTTTCCTTTTTTTAATTGCCATTAGAAGCAACACCCACCTGACAGCCACCAGAGAAACCTTTGTGTCCTGAGAGCTCTACAGAAACGCTCATACAGAGCTGGAACAGAGGCTGCAAATGCACCGGCAAAGTGATTTTTCAGCTTGATCTCTTGATGTTAATTGAATTGTGAGACTTTTCTATTTGTTCTTCCACTWCTTGCAACCTTAAAACTAATACAGACGGTCAAGGCGTCGGCCTGGTTTTTCACAGATTAACGTTCTGGAGAGCTTGTTAGCACTTCCTGCCGAACCTGCAATTGCTCTCCAATTCAATGTTTTAGGTTAGATTGTATCTCAGGAGGAACTTAGGATGACAGGAAAAGTTACAAAGTTCAGGGACTGGATACAGGCGCACTCTCCCCTTTTTCCAGCTGAAATCTGTGCAAACCCTTTGGCGTGCATAGCCCAGCAGGCACCAAAAGCTAAAAGCAATTATTTCAACAATAAYATAATTCTAGTGCTTCTGTATCCAGCCCAGAACCTTGTATGGGTGCAAACCAACTGACAGTGTAAAGAATCTATTTTGGGCAGAGAATTATRCTTGTACTTCAAGTTCCTCCCACCTTGATAAAACCAATTGCAGGATAAAAGGGCTCCTCAGAAAATCAGGGTTATTCTGTGCTCARTTCTGGCCAGCTCTGTAAACACCTCCAGCCATTTGCACCCACCTTTCCTGCCCCAGACCATCCCTCTCCTTCTCCAGACCACCTTGTTCCTTGCAGACACATGCTACTCCTTAAAAAATTTCAATTAATTCATTAAATAGAAATCCTTCATCTTCTCTTCAGCTACACTGTTGAGTTTTGATTCCTAAAACCCTTTTCTTGGGGGGGAGAGGGGAAGAAAGTACAAGATAGATACATTTAATTTTCATCCTGTTAAACACCACCCCCAAAAGCATTTTGTGTCACAGAGAAGTAATTACTATTCTAAGGAAAGTGCTCAACAGCATCTTCAGTGTGCACGTGTGAATATTACACATGCAGCTTAACTTTTATTTACACCAAATAGGAGTGCATCCATACAAAAACCACTCAGATCTCATATATGATACATATCTATATCTAATCTATATCTAATCTATATCTATCTATATCTCTAGTAGAGCAGGTTAAACTTTAAACGAAATAATTTTACAGAGACATCCAGAAGGTACCAATAAGACAGTAGAAATAATTGTTTTAGTATAATTTAAAATGTAAATGTCAYGTAATATGTAATTTAAATGTAAATCTGCACCTTAAACCTTCAATCCATCAACGTAAATCTCAATTTAAGAAACAAAATTTCCATGTGATCATGTTAATTCCTCCTTCTGTAATAATTATAGAATGASGAACATATAACCTTCAATTAAAAACTGGTAACTAGCTATCTTCCTAAGAGATCAAGTTGAAAAAACTGTTTTTAGAAAATGGTTACTAATAAAAATAAATTTTAGAATGTTAATTATTTATTCACACAATAACTAAACAATCAAAAAACYCCTATATGTCACACTGCATTAAAACCAGAATTCAGTATTCTTTAAATGCACTTTAAGAGCCATTTGTGCTCAGGCTTCCTKCACCAGGTTTTTAAATTAGTGCTAGCTGGGTTTGAGAATACAATCCAAAACCCTCTGATACCTGTGGGAGACTTTCCACCGACTCAGGACTGGATACACTATTTTGTTTCCTATGGACAAATTAGACAATACATCTCATCTGCCAAAGGTAACAAAAGTATCATGAGAGCTCTCCTTTCCTTAAAACAAAAAAATCTGCCACCAGATAAAAAAAAATATATATATGTATATAAAGAAGAAAATAAAGATTTATCAAAGTGGAAAATCTTTTGAAAAAAATAAAGAAAATATGATCAGTCTAAATAGTGCTGTTTTTTCTAATTTGGCACTCCAAAAATATTTGCGTCTGTAGTTACAAATCCATGTGAACTCTTTTATTATTGCAATTGAAGTTGCCTTCTCCTCTGGAGATTTCTGCTTACACTGACAAAAGAACTTGAGGAGCTGAATGAATGCCACAGCAAACATATCTGGATAAATGGACAAYGTGCTAAGTGCCCCTCAGACTCAAAGTGTGGCAAAATATCAGTCAGCAATTCAACCGCAATCAATCAAGGGCTGTAGAAAATGATGACTTAATTAATATTTGATAAAGGTATATTGGTTATTATAATAATAAATTCRTTTTTCCTCAGCTCCTCTTCCTTCCCCTTTGCAAAACGTTCGATCGGTATGCAAAGCAATTTACTTTTCTATTTGTGCTTTAACAAGTTTGAAAAGAGCAAATCATTTTGAAACTCCACGGAGATTGGGCAGGAGCTAAATGTTTTCCTTGGCAGATAACAGGATACGACGGTTGAGGTTAATTTAAATTTACGTGTGTAAAAATAAATAGGCAGTACGCTGCCATCTCCAATCTACAGACTCCTTCCAAAAAGGCTGCCCTAATTTAAATAAAGAATGCATAAGGTAATGCATCAGCTACATACCAAATATTGACCCAACATTCCCTCTTTTTTATTCACAGAACACTCATTTGGAGCACCAGTGAGATAAAGCTCCTCGGAGCACCTCCCCCCTCCTTTTTTTTTTTTTTTTTAAAGTGAAACAACAAAACATGATTCATGCTCGGATGTGTATTTTGGACCATCGTGCCTAGACAATTTTTATGAGAGTTTTGAAAAGTTTTGTGGAAGACCCTGAAAACCACTGTAGCAGTCAGATCTTTATTTGAAACTATTATGTATATAGTCCTAATCCAAATCCCATTTGAAGTCGGTGCAAAAAGCCCCATCGCCTTCAGAGGCCTTTGGATCAGATCCTTTGTTTCCAGAGGTACAGAACCACAAATTTCAAATGCAAGCAAGAAGGAGGAGTATACAACTACTAAATAAATGGTAACACTGAAATGTGGAGAAAGACAGTTTTTACAAAGGGCAACTCAAAATGATGAGATATTAAATTTGATGATGTATTTTTYTAAGAGACAGGCTGCGAAGGGCCTAGTCCTGGGCATTTTGTTCCTACAAATCCTCTACAAATGAAAGCGTCTTGAACAGAACTGTGTTCTGTTTTGGAGATTGTAAGCCAAATTCAAATGAAATTAAAACTGGGAATTTTGGAACTGGAGATTTAAAATGTCCTCAAAACCAGGAATAYCTGTGAACACACTTCTGCACCATCCCTAAGAGAATCACAAGCTGGTTTGCTTTCTAGCGAGAACTTACAGGCCCTGTTTATTAGCGATGTTACAAAAGTGTTACAAAGGGAATATCTGATGGAAGGGGACTGCTCCAAATCCCACCAAACTCAGCAGAATTCAGAGCAGTGGCTCAGGTTTGGGGTCAGATGGATGAACAAACACAGATCTGCCCAGCCSAGCTCACAAATAAACTCCGGACTGGCGAAAGCACGTGTGCCAACGCCTCCCGTCCATTTTCTATCCGCAGGGATCACTCTGCTGGGCAGTGCTGGCTACAGGGATTCCAACTTTCCATCTCCTGGCTGCAAATTTGAGTCCAGCTAGCTGCACGCACCCTGAATAAATGAACACTTATCTCTGCCACAATCCCAGGAGCTGGGAGAGCACGCATGCGGCCGCGAGGGAACGCTCCACGGCGCGTCTCACTTGAGAAACAAAAGGCACGCAGTCGTATTCCTAAATTATTTCCCCCCCTTCCYGGACAGGTATGGAAGCCATAAATCAGCGTGGCTTTGTTGTGCATCTCAGACCTGCAGGAGCAGCACCACGGCGGGGGGAGGAGGGAGGGAGGGCTGATAATCGGCACCTGCTCGGAGCTGTGAGGGACGCAGTTAGCAGGAAAAACGCTAATTAGAGCACATTATGGAAACTACATTTCCATCTTGCTGGGGAAGGTGCCACCATCACAGGCCTCAGCACCCATGTGCACAGCAGACTGGGAGCCCAGGCCCTGCCGAGGTTTGTGGAACATGTGGCACACGGATGGAGGCCGAGTGCGGCACAGAAGAGCTGAGTGGA
>NW_026623429.1:1045653-1050543 GCF_030028575.1 Malurus melanocephalus
AAAAAAAAATGGAGTGAAACAAGGCATTCCTTTCACTCCTTTCACTCCCCCTTAGATGCCACAAAAGGTTTCTGAAGACTTGGCACGCACTACGAGAAGACGGTGCCGTAGCTACAGGGCCGCACAAAACACAAACCAGCCCCACAGTCCTCACCTCACACACCCAACAAAGAGAGCACCCCAGACTGCGCCCACACCTCAGAGCAAACTCCCGCTCCATTCTCTCGCCCTTCCTCCTCTCCACCTCCTCCTCCTCCCTTTCYCCTTTCCTTTACCCACAATAAAATCTCTTCTAGCCCGGTCCAAACCTGGCAGTGCTCACCCGGGCGAGATTCCAATGAATTTCAAAAGTTTGTCCAGACGGCCCAGTGGCTGTGGCTGGCAGCGAGGATCCCCTGGAAGGCTRCAGAGCCCGTTCCTGTGGGATCACTGCTGTGCCACGCTCTGCCCAGAGCCCCGCACCCTCCCCGGCCTACAACACACGGACCTTGCCCTCGTGCTCCCCACCTTCTCCACACTTTCAGGGAAAAGATGGATTTTTAGCCAAGACATGTGGGAGATTAAGGAGAGACGGTTCATTTATCARCAACTCCTTAAATATCCTTTTTGGAGGACAAAATTCCATTTTGAGGATTGAGATGGGGGACAAACAGTCGTTTAGCCCCCAACTCGGTCCATCTTAGATTATTTTCACTGTGTTTCACTCAATTATTACCTGAATATATGCAAAACTTCATAATTATTATCTGAAAATATGCCAAACTTCATCCTAGCCAGCTACAAAAAAAAATTCTTTTAATTAAGCAAAGTATTGTCTTATGCTTTTCATTTTTCATTCCACGCATCAAACATTTTGTACGAGAATCTTGGCACTCCAACACAAAACACTTTCAAAATGTAAATGCTCCAGCTCCCATGCATAATTTCTGAAGGCATTCATCTGAGAGGCTGAATAGTTCTATCAGCAGTTATATTTCAAGTTACAGACTAAAAATAATTTTAAATTCAAACCCTGGAAATCGGCAATCTAACGAACAGATTTTAATCCCTCTTCAATTAGCATGCACGTGGTCTTTACACACTGCTATGTTCATTTTCAGCATACTTCCAGAAACCCTCGCTGAGAAATAAAACAGGCAGTTCTGCTTCTTTTACTTGCAGAGTTCATTTCCAGCAAGCCACCAAAGGATAATGAACTAATATGCCAGAAACAATTTCRTATTCCTTTAAGCTAGTCCTCATCAATAAAACAGCCCCCAAGTATTACAATCTAAGGAAAAAAAATTAAAAAAAAAAATCTTTACATAAATAGCATCATCAGGAGCA
Source organism: Malurus melanocephalus (assembly GCF_030028575.1). NCBI lineage: Eukaryota > Metazoa > Chordata > Aves > Passeriformes > Maluridae > Malurus > Malurus melanocephalus. The sequence continues at coordinate 1,046,980 of NW_026623429.1, forward strand.
ACATCACCGAACACTTTGAAATTTCTGAGGAATGTTCAGCAGTCTGTGAATTTCTAACAAYGACTATGAGTTAAAACCCTCATCTAATATTTTATTTGCATTGTACTCTGTAACTACTACAGGCCTCTAAAAACTTCTTTGAAGAAATTAATTTTAGCTATCACCAAGCCATATGCTCCAAAATTCCTTTCYTAATCTACACAGTTCACTAAAACATTCTCTAGTTACTTTGAGGATGATCAGCCAATAAATACAGCTTTACTACTTACAGTTAYGAGTTGTATTTCAGTTTATGTTGCCATAAACCACTTCTAATGCAATGCCAGTGTGGAGATGGTTTTGATACAATGCTGTCACTGGCCTGAATTTAAAACTATTTTTGTATAAGTCACTAGGTATTTCCAAATTATTTTGGGTTGGGTTTATTTTGTGTGAGTGTGTGGAGAAAACACCCAAACTTATTTGTATTTTGTCTGTTATTTACTTAAAATCCTAGATATAAACAAAATTAACAGGAAAATATTAAAATATTTTATACAAGCCTCCCATTTTTTTCCAGTGTAGAAAAAGCACTGTGATTTAGAAATATATATTAAAGGACTAGTTTTCTCATAAAGTGTCTTGAAATATATTAATTTCCAGATACTTTAATTTCCACACGGACCGGTCTATATAAAGAATTCAAAATACGTATTATCGTAAGCCTGGCGATTTCACAGTAGTAATAAATCTTAAGTGTTTAACYGTCTGTCAAATCGCACCTAACTCAGTACATCCATATCCACATGCTACTGCGGTCTATAAATGGCATTACTCTAATATTTAAGTATTCTACTTAAAATAAATTCCTTCATTAAYGCCCGAAGAGAAAGGGAGTGGGAGTGTGCGTGAGCATGTGCCAGGGCGCACACGTAAAAGATAAAAAGAAAATACACTTTTGGCGTTTGCGGACCTCTAAAGGCCTTGAAAGATAGTATTTCTAAAATGCACGATAAAAATGGTAATTATAAACTAATCCTGAGCTGATTCCAGGCATTAAAAAATTCAAACATRAATGCTGGAAATATTTACGTTCAATTTCACGTTGCTGAGAAAATCAGGAAATGGTAATTGYGATGAGATGCGATGACCGAGGAGCATCATGTAGTTACCTGCAAAGCCAGGAGTTGAGCAATGGCACCAGGTCCCTTCTCTCGTGTGTGTCCCTACAAACAAACCCCAAGCACTGGCTGGTGCCTACGTTACAGCTGCTCTGCACAGGGATGCTCCATAACGCTCCACACAGACCGAAATATTAAATAAATGTAAAAAAAACTCGCACCGCCCAACTTTGTTTCTTCTCTTAAGCTCCCTTCTATTTTTATTTTTCAGAAGGGAAGGGGGAAGCGCCATTCAGGAAAGCAGCTATATTGTCCTCAATGAAGGCAGGACTGGCACAAGTCCTAGAACATTTGCATTCAGAAATAAAAGCTGTGATCGACCTTTGTCTGCTAAGAAAATGAAGCTTGCTGGTTTTAAACAGGCTAGCGAAGGGAGGGGCAGACTCGATAGAGAGCGAGAAGAGAAGCTAAAAAACAGCAACAATAGCAAATATTAGTCTATCACATCCTTAATAGGCAGCGAAGCGATCCTCCCGAGCGAGCCCGGACCTCGGCGGGCTGGTAGCGCACTCCTGGTTAATCATAAATCACCGGGCAGAACGCGAGCCAATGTGCCGATCCCCACGTAGTTCCCGAAACTTGATTTTCCCACTTGGCATCCCCCGCGCTCCGGCGGGAGCAGCTTACCCTGGCAGGGCGGGCGGGCCGTGCTGCGGCGCTGGGTGTTCCCCTCGCAGCTCCGCAGTCCCCGGCGCGGCGGGCGGGAGGCTCCGGGCGAGGCGGCGCATCCGCGGCCGGGCAGGCCCGGGAATGGCCTCGCCCCGCTCTGCACCGGCCCCGCGGCAACAATGGGAGGCTGAGAGGGGTGGCAGGGACGGCGGAGAAGGGAAGGGAAGGGAGCGGGGCAGGCGGCAGCGAAGGGAGAAGCGAGGGGAGGGAGCGAGGGAGGGAGCGAGCGAGGGGGGGAGAGACGGAGGGAAAGAGGAGGGGAGGAGAAAAAAAAAGAGAAGCGTGTTAAGCTTGTCTGGTAGTTAACAAGTCTTGAATGAAGAATGTTAGCAAACAGACAAACAGCATGTCTGATGCATGCTAATAGTCCTRGCTTCACCGCTGACAATATGAATAATTCAGCAGAAAGGAGGGAAAAGAAGAAGCTGGGGGGGGAAAAAAAAAGGCGGAAAAAAAAAAAAAAAGGGCACCCTCCCTTCACGCTCCCAAACGTCTGCAGAGGAGACGGGAATAAAAAAGTGTGCCGCAACTTTCTCCTTCCCACCCATCGCACAGAAAATATTCAGCAAAAAGGCCGGTCGGGCACCAGCCCTTTCGACAGTCCTGCCTCTCGGAGATTTTCGATTCCTATTTTTGTTGCCTATTAATTTCCCCCCCGCCCCCCCTCCCTCTTTACCGCCTATTTTACTTCTTTTGTCTGGGAGCTGGCACCTGTCCCAGAGACGGCATTTTACTGCACATCCCCTTTTCCCTCCTCAGCAGAGAAAAAGGGGGGCGGGAGGGGGGGAGGTCTGCAAGGACGACACAGACTGTGCACCCCCTGCCCCTCCAGACGACCCCCCTCCCCATATTTCCTTTTCAGCCATGGTCCAATTACAAGGGGTTTGGAGGGATATCACACGCCCTATTTCACATGGCGCAGACACCTACAGCCATTAAAAATATATTTCTGTGAAAGAGAAAGGCAGAGAAAGCGAGAGGCTGGTTCCCTGAGCAGCGCTGTGCACTGGGACTCCGGGGAGGAAAATCACCAGCAAAAGCCCTCATCCTCAGAGTGCACAAACCTGCAAAGGCCGAGCCACTGCTCAGGCGAAGGAATCCATTTCCTTAACGGAGGGAAAGGGAGCGAGGGAAAGGGATGAGCGGAGGGGCGAGCCCTCGGCGCTTTGCCCTCCGCCTTGGGATGCACAGCGCAGGAGAGGCGAGAACCAGCCCCGCTCGGGAACGCTGGCACAGGAGAGGAGGGCTCGGGCAAGCAGAGGAAAAAGAAGATCCTATTTGCAGCATTTTTAAAAGTTCTGCTCTGGCAAAGGCCGTCTGAAGGGGAGGCCCTTGCAGCAGGAATGCGAGCAGCAGCCGCCTTTCCAGAGTCCAGCCTCCTCCTTGTGAGCGACTGGAGCAGTCTGGCGGAGGAGGAGGAGGAGGAYGTGAGCCAGCGAAACGCAGCGGGCTGGAGCTGATGATGAAAGCGGCACGGCCCTGCGCGGACAGGCTCCTTTCCATCCCCCGCAGCCACGGGCACACGGACACGCACCGAGCCCGGCCCCGGCCCCACCGCGACCCCCGCCGGGCACCCCCGCGGGCCGGGGGCGGCGATGGGGACCCGGCCCAGGGGCAGCGATGGCAGGAAAGGCGCTGCGCTGGAATGTAAATGCACCCACGCTATGGCAATATGCTTGACAGGGCAGTGCGGCTAATGAAGCTTTTAATTGGGGGAGGTGGGGGTGTGTGTGTG
>NW_026623429.1:1050573-1072024 GCF_030028575.1 Malurus melanocephalus
TGGTTTCTACGGAAATATCTCCCGGGATGAAAAGGCAGAGAAGAGGCTCCTCTCTGCATTCACACACCTACACCGCTCTGCAGACCGCCAGGACCRCCAACTACAGCACACTCACACACAAAACCAGCCCCAACCTACCGAGCTGAAAAGGGCTGTTTGAAAAAAAGTAAATACCGTATGTGACAGAAAAACTTYGTGATTTTGTTTTCTCATGCCCCTTACTTCCAAACCAGCCGCACAGCCAAGCTCAGGCTGCTTGGCCCTTATAACTCTCTTGGCACCGAGTCAAAAGCTGATAAGCATTTGGGCGAGACAGCTCAACTGCTGTGCTGGAAGAAAAACAGCTGCCATGATTGCTGTTTGATTGAGAGCGCTCGCACACACTCACAAAAAACATACCAGGCTGCAAGGACGGGCCACAAATGCCTGAGGATTCAGCTTCAGAAGATCAACACACATTTCCTTAAAAAAAAAAAAAAAAAAAGAAAAAATTATATAGTTTCGCCTCCATACGCCCTCCCCTTTTTTAAAGAAAACGCGCTGCGTCGACTTGCTTTTCTTCTTCCCATCCCCCCTCCATAACCTCAAGCAAACTCAAGGAATTGTGCCAAAAGTCCCGTTGCTAGTTACCAAGTGCATTTTTTTAAACGTCCCTTTGATACTTCTTTCCCGCCTGCTTGCCATGGAATACGCAAGTAAGATAATATTTCCATTACTTACAAGAAGTAATTAAAACAGAACTTCTAGCTCAGCGTTCCTTTCCCTCTTTCTCTCTTAAGGGGCAAGAGGAGAGAAGCGAGGGGGAGAAGGATGTTTTTTTTCTCTTTGCCGAGTCCAACATTTGGCTTTTTCCATTTGTGGCAGATCACTGTAACGCTATTGTAAAACAACTTCCTGCCCCTTTTGGCTCACGTTCCAGAAGCTGCTAGGCTAAGTTCATAGCACAAACTTTTTTCCCCCTTGCCGAAGAAGAGAGACAAAAAAAAAAAAAATCCTGCAAATTATTTTCTCCCTTTTCTGGCTAATGGACTCACAAGGTGAATTTATTGCAGCTCTTTAAGAATGTTACACAAGAGACGTCGGTATCCCAGCTGGATAATTCATAAGCTGAAAAGGTGGGGTCATTACAAATATATGTCTGTGTGTGTCTGTGTGTGTCTGCATTTTAATTCTGTCATTTTGAATCGTAAGTCTCGGTACCATCAGGTGGATAATGAGCTAAGCTGCTTCATCTGCCGTACTAATTTGTGTATCTATCATAGCACAGATCATTGGCTCAGTACATACAGCCTCCTACTTCCCAATCGCTTTTGTGCTCTAAGGTCACCTGCATCTCTCTCGTCTCCCTGCTCTCCTCTAAATGCTCAGCCTCATGAAAATACCCGCTGCAAGCTCCCAAACCCTGCCTGCTAGAAACGGGAGACGTTGCAGCCTCTCTGCTGCGAGCCAAAAAGGAAAACTAAGGCCTCCACAAGTTGCTCTCTCACGGTCTGTCCCTCCCTCCCTCCCTCTCCCTCTGTTTCTCTCATAGCAACAGCATTTCTTGGTGCGCCTGCTTTGGCATACATCAGCATTTCCACCGTCCAAGTGTCCTTTTGCGTCACATCTCGCCATTTCACTCAGCCAATGAAATCTCCTTCTTGCAATAAAAATATATAGACTTTTTGCTGTTATTGGTATATTCAAAAATTTTTTTTTTCATGTGCTTTCCTAACAAAAAACGTTGTCGAGCATTTGATTTGCCCTGCACTGGGTGGGGGGGAAAGGGTGGAGAGGGGGAGGAGACTGTACAAGATTCAACCTTGAAGAGTCTTCTTTGTGGAAAATATGTTACCGAAAGAAAAAAAGGGATTACATAGTTACTTAAAGAAAGTCGCAGTTGCCCCTCTCAMTTGCTATTGATTTTGGTTACGCTACCACTGCTTTCCTGATGTACTTTTAAAGCATCTAGGCAGCTTCACCTGATTGGAAAAGTCAACAGCATGTGTGTCTAAGAGTCTGTAAAACACTCTTCAGGAAAAAGAATGCATTCATTGATATTTTATACCATCAAATATTGATCGTGAGGTGATATAATAAACCTCAACGCAAAAAGAAAACCCACAGATGTAAATTGCTATCCCAGCCAAGGAAGCTGCTCTCCAGCGCACTATCCTGAAAATGGAGCGGAGGGTTTGGAGGCAGAGTTCTCTCCGAGATGCATTTCCCTCTCCTGGAAGGGCAGAGTTTCAGGGAGTGGAGCTGGTGCCAAAGGCTCCGTTCGTGGCTCGGAGCTGCAGCCCTGGAGCCGCCTGGCACGGCCGGGAACGCGGCCACAGTGCCCAGCTCCCAACCAGGCCTGGCACCGAGGGCACCCAAAATCCCTGCCTGGCACCCAAAATCCCTGCCCCAGCCACCTCCAGAAGGCAGGGGGGCACATGGCAGACTCGTGGAACCTCTGGTACCCATTTCCACCCACCCTCAGATCTCCACAAAGTGCTCAGCCACTGCCATTCTCAGGAAAACACACATTTCTTCTATATGTTTCATAGTTTTCCCTCTTTTTTATTTTTTTTTTATTTTTTTTTCAGTGGTGTGAAACCATGAAATGTTTAAAATATTTATTTATTTTTAGGGAATTACAGTAAAAACATACTAGAGATTATCAGGACACAGTTGACAAGATATTTAAAYGGTAACTTTCCCACAAATATTTATTTTTGGTAAAATGACACCCAGTAATTCTGACCTCTTCTAATAACTTTGGTCTCTATTGCACATAGACTGTGGGTGCAGAGGATGTGTGTGCATAAATTCTGGGTGGTTAAAAAGTAAAAGCAAGCAAAATTTCTGAGTAACAGCCTTAGCAGCAGACAGCCATCATATCCAGCTAAAACTCTTATCGTTTTTGTTTAAAAATAATGGCATGACATTCCTGATAGTATTTATTTTAACAGAACATGCACAGATGAGAATGTTAACCCTGCACAGAAAAAAAGAGATTACATGTGAYAGTGCAGTCAACAACTTTTAATGCAAACATAGTATAAAAGACAGACCTGATTTTTAGGGAAGGATAGGACTTAAGTAGACAAAGAAGAACTCTGCTCAGTTCAGAGTGTTTGACTCATATTAAATCAGCTTTCTGAATGACCTCCCTCTTGTTTCTCAGATATGATTTTTAGCTCCTTATTTATTTTTRTAATTTCTCTGTAAAATATACATTTTCTTGTTCTTTACTCTCCATCCCCATCCATTCCTTTCCTACTTTTTATTAATGTGAAAATAGCTGAGGTTCATCCCTGTTTTTKCCTGCTCCTAATGGGGATAATTCTGGTGTCTTTGGAGGGTTAAAAGTGCCTCGCCTTTACACAATTACGGCTTGTATTCATCCACTCAAAGATACCCTCGCTCGAGGAGAGACATAAATGCATTCTGTTTGTCACCACAGTTGCGAAATAAGAACGAAAGTTGTCTGACTTGAGGTTACTGCAGTATTAAAAAAATAGGGATTCAGGAAAAAGGGAAACAATTACCTAAAGCCCAACTTGTAAGAAATTGCTTAACAGAAATGCAATTCCAAAAAGAGAGGCAGAAGAATTATTTTAAGATTCGTGGTTCCTGGATAAATTCAGATCATGCAAATAGGAGTAAGCCAGTATTTTCACATGACATTTTACACCATTACAGAATTTTATAATTTCTCTCTTCCCTTTATCACAAGTCCTGTCTATTGGAAATTCATTATAAATACTCCTGCTGAACACCAATTCATTTGCTTCTGTTTTAACTCAGAGTGGCATCTCTTGTTCTTTCCTCTCAATTTGTGTGATAGAGACATCCACGCTGAGGTCACCTCTAAACAGATCATGATTTTTTTTTGCTCTCCAGATAATAAGGCTCATTTGCAATATGGGGTRGTTTATAATCTAACAGCCTTCAGAAATATTTAATAAAATATGATCATGTCCATGTTAAGAAGTTTTCTTTTTTAATAATATAATTAAACATGTTTCTGTTGGTTTTTTTTTTGTTTGTTTTTTTAGGATTAAGTTATCCAGACAAGTGTAAATTCTCCCTTTTTAAATTTTATTGTATCATTTAAATAATGCCAGTGCAGGTTATAAAAAAACATCACCGAGAATAACTTTACTTAACATTTAGACAGCTTTTCTTTTTAAAGGCACTCTCTAGGAACTAAAAATAATTAAAATCTATCTAGAAAAGCAAAGCAGTCTTGTGCAGCATTCCCTGAAGGGACAAATCTGGGGATTTACAGGGAGTGGACATTTCAGAGAAAGGACAGCAATGACACATCGTGCAGGCCACTTAGGAAAGTTCTATTTACTGCTGGATAACTTACATTAATTCCWATGGATCAGTGGCCTATGAAATTACAGGGGGAAACCACTGAAATATCAAATAGACAATTCCAAAATGATCTAAACTGTAAAAGCAAGCTGAATGAGGATGTATTTTTGCACCCTTCCCTCCCAAACATCAAGAAGCATTTTGCAAAAACCCTTCCTCCAGYACACCGCGCTTTAACAATAATTCTGCACAGCAAACTTGGCATTAAACTGCTATCAACAGAAGTGAAACTCTGGCAGTAGGACAAACGGTTTATTTTTTAATTATTTTTTTTCTTTTCTTCAAGAAAGGAGGCATTAAAGGGGGTGGTTGCATCAGCRGGTTTTTAAGGGTGCTACCGGCACGATTTTGTTTATCCTGCAACTTTTTTTTCCTGCATTCCTGCCTCGGCACCGCCGGCCCCGCTCGCTCCCTGCCGCTCCCTCGGTTCAGGTGAGCGGCGGCCCTTTCTATTTCGCTTTCCCCTTTCTTTTCTCTTTTCTCTTTTCCCTTTTCCTTGCCTTTCCCTGCTCCCAGCCCGCATTCCCGGCTGCCCCGCTGGGATCGCGGTGTCCGAGCGCTGCTGCTCCGCCCGGGAGCTCCGCGCTGGAACGAGCGGGGGGTTCCAAACCCAGCCCTGCCTCCATCCATCCATCCCCCTCTGGCCAATAACATCAAAAATAATAATTAAAAAAATAGCTAAAGATAAAAAAGGAAGGCAGAAAAAGAGAGGGAAAATAGCACATTGGGGAAAAAAAGAGAAAATGTTGATTTTTAGAGAGTGATAAGCTGCAGAAAGTAAGCAAATATACATGATGATATAGTATATTGTATATATGATATTGTATAAAAATCAGTATTGAAAACTTGTATTTTCTCAGGTCTAAAAGGGGCTTAAAACACCTTTATGTTGTAAATTAAAGGTTTTTAAACTAGTCAAGAGCTGTCCAGTGACCAAGTTCTCTGATATTAAATATCTATTTTTTAACTACACCAGAGTGCATCAATCCTGAACAAAGGAGTTGCAATGCACATAAAATCCACGTACAACACGAATTCCTTTGTGAGGTTTTTTTTTTTTTGGCAGTGAAATGTTAGCAAAGATGAAAAATTCACATAAACTGTAAGAAAATAAAAAGGGACAGTATCACTTTCACTGCAATTACTTACTGCACACAGAGACAATGCAAAATGGGTGTAGATACAGAATTCTGTTTGTGAGCTGAGTGTTAGGATTAGATCTATTTTATGTGGCCAGGTTCAGCTCCAAAGTTCAATTATCATTTTTTTTTGAGCACATTAAAGGTAAAATACACAGTTCATAAGGTGCACCTAAAATTTGCTACCTAAACTGGAACCTCACACAATAACAATATGTTGGCACTGGTAAATTGAAATCCCTCTTCTCGGAAAAAAAAACAAACCCCTACCTTCTAACAGGAACGATATTGATACATTATTGTTATAATTAAATATAGTATCAAGAGAATAATGAACCCAATGGAAGTATTCATGTGTTTTTCTGGCCAGATAAATACAAGTTTAAACAATCGTTGTGTCAGCTGCAGGTACAATATATAGCTGTGAAAAAAGGTCAGTACTTTACAGAGTTTGTATTCTATGAATGGTGTCATTCGAGTATTTTTTTCCTGTCTGTCATGTCACTCTCACTATAGTTGTCACGTGTGCATTATTAAGTTTCATGAATTTCCAAGGGATGCCTGAAGTTATAAACCCATTTTTTACAGGATCCTGCTATGTTTCATTTTTAGTGAACAAAATATCCTGTGCAGGTGCAAAGGTGATAAAAACAAAAGTTTCTCCTCTCCCTGTGGGCAGAAAGGGCCAGTTYTGGGTGCAGGGCTCCTCCTGGGCTGTCTCTGCACATTACCATGTAAAATGGCTTTTAGAAAGAAGGCTCMTTTTGGTCTTGCCAGCAAACCAGAAATTCAGTGCAAAATCTTTTTTTTTTTCCCTGATTTCCCACTTTGCTGTTTCAAAGATGAATCAGTATCCACGCCGATTAAATGTGAGCCATAATTTAATCAAGGTGATTTTACTGAAGATATTCCCAACAAAAAAGGCCTTATAAGGAAAAGACCCAATGAATTTTTTGCTATGTTGTCTACACTAATAAAGTGCAGTGTGAATACTAAAATTGACACTGTAAAAAAGAAAAAAAAGAAAAAGAAAAAAGGGGTTGGGGTTAATTGTGAAAAGCTGTTTCCATACTTATTCAGTGAACTAGGTTTTCTAGGTCATTCCAGRGGATGTCTGTGACTAATCCATGGAAATTTCAAGTTTGAGATTTGGCCATTTTTTTCTAAGGGCCTAAAAGTGTTTTACTGAAGATTTTAGATGACTGATCAAAGAACTGAATTCTTAAAAAGTCAACTCTTAAATGTATACTSCCAAAAAAAAGATACCAATAGAAATATAATGCAATTAATTTTTTTGGTCTGCCAAAAATTTCAAGAAAACTGTACAGTTTTGTTTGTAGTGCAAACAAGTAACTCAGTAAGAAAATCGTTCAGGGAAAAAAMCCCAAACCTTTTGCCTCTCAGCAATAGGAGAATTGGGACTGGGTTTGACGTGGAGAAGTCTCCCTGACTCAATTTTACAGCTGATTTTTAAAAACTTTCRAAGTCAAATACCAAAATTAAAGTTGATGTCTGAAGCCCGTATYATTTCTGTCGTTTATCTGTAATAAAATTAAACAATTCCACCTTCCCCCAGCAATGGTTTCAGCAGAATCACACTCTGGGTGTGCAGTATGGGACACCTGGACATAGAAAATCATGTGTAGATGTGCAGTTACAATCTCAAACTACCACAGCCCAGACAATGGGAATCCCAGCAGAATAAACCTCTAAATTAATGTTGTTTACAGAATACTGCTCGACATAAAAATGCTATCATTTTTATAATGCAGCCTGAAGATTATTAACCAGGGGTTACATTTGAATTACRACAGGAAAATCAATGGAAGGCACGGTTCAGGAGCATTGTTTTACTAGTTACAGGAATAAATGCAATATTTAAAAAAAACTTGACTTAATACAGAGTGAGGGCTGCACTACAGCAGCAGGAATTTTATCCCTGGGTGTTACCATAACAACTCATCCCTACATTCAGAGAACACCCTGGGACTGCCTGGGTGCAGCACCTCTCTCCMTCCCACACCTGGAACCAGGAGGGACCTCACACAAACATCAGGAATTTCACTGAAAAAGCTTTGTGTGCACAGACCCAAATATTCCAGCACTCAGCTCAGAGGGGAAAGCAGAACAGGTAYTTCACACTCATTATGGGGTCCTGGAGAAACAGTTTTGGTTTCAAACCGTGCTCACTCCACTCGTGCAGCAAATGGGGATCCCACGCTCCCAGGGACACATTTTCATGGAATATCAGCTTTATGTGTTATTGTCCAGCTTTTGCTGCCCAAAACACAAGGCAGCCCACAAAAATTTATTGGGAATCTCTTAGAAAAGGCCCTTTCATGCCTCAACTACAATTGCAGCTCATCTCTGCCTTTCCCTAACACCGAACACCATTTGGAGGCTGCTGTGAATTTTCCTTTCCARAGGGGTTAACGGCAGTGGAAAACCCAAGGATCCTCTTACCACAGAAAAACTGAGCAGTGCCATTTCCCAGAGAAGCTGCCTTTTTATTTTTACAGGTGCAGCTGACGTCTGCCTTGTATTTTCTGCTCACCCAAGTATTAATTTAAAAACCACACACACACACACACACGAATGCCTGATATGCAGCTATCTGCACCCAGGTAGCTTTTTTTTTTCAGCTTCTTTTTACTCAAATATTTAATGCAAAGAGGCAGAAAAGAGATTTTGAAGTAAGGCAAATCTGGAAAATAAGCATTCCCTTCAAATTAATTTTGCTGAATTTTACTAGGCCTGAATATATATCCTAGTGTTTAGAAAAACCTTCATCTTCAAAATATAAAGAACAGGCTCGTAACTTCCATAGCACACCTAAAGCCTGACCAAATCCCACGCTCCACAGAACTATTTTTAAATTTTTTTGTGTTTTTTTCTCCTTAAACTGATACGTTGCAACAGTCCAGAGGATCAAGCAAATCAGCAGGGAAATAGAAATGGTTTCATATGAAAAGCAGTACAGACRAGTGTCCACCAGTTGCTAAAGAGATGTTAAATACGAACAGTTCCCACTTGGTTTTCACTGCAGGGGTCACATTTGGGAACAATTTTGATACCAAAATTAGAAGCTCATATTTTAATTWCAGCAACATCTCTGTCTAGGAAATGAGAGAAGTYTTACCCACCATTAAGCTTTACCAGGTACACTTGCTGGAAAAATCAGTGGTAGAAATAGTAAAGCTGRGGAATCAAKATAATGCAGTAAAATAGACTATTTCTGCTCATTCTGTTAATCTAAACCTTGCCAGGGATAAAGCCCTTTTTAAAACAGTAAAACAAAACTAAACAAAATAAAACACTGGCAGGTTTGAGGCAGGAACATTCAAAGCAAAAAAAAATCCAAAAGCTTCCCCTCACTAAGGAGCTTTCAGAAGAGGCACTTCTACAATGGTATCCTAAATTATCATATTGCATGCTGGAATGTTTAACAGACACTGAAAAAATTAGTTTTCCCTTTCATCAGGCACTTCCTATAGTTACTGTAAGATTCCAATATCTTTCTAAAGAAAAAAAAAAGWATTTTAAAATTTGAATATTKGCTGAGTGTTTYATTAACTTTATTCTTTTAAATTCCAAGCTGCTATCCACATTTTAAAATTCTCCTACAGCTCATTAACTCTAAGGAAAGCACAACCGTACCAATGCTTTAAAGCAAAAAAAAACCCAACCCAAAATAATGCAAAAAGCATTGTTTTGACGGTCTCTTCACTCTCTAAAATCCTACAGGTAACAGGAAAGCAATACCAGTACAGAAACGCACGTGATGAAAGGAGATGGACATTGTTTTTTTGTTAGTAAATGTATTAATTATAACTTAGCAACACGAGGGAATAATAGACTTACATTAACCTGACAATATTWTTTTCAGTGGAAAACAGGTAAAAATACATTTCCACCTCACCTCCCCCAAAAAAATCTAAAAGTAGAGGACTTTGGGAATTTCCAGGGACAAATAAGGGCTGGTTCCAGTGCTGCTGCAGTCAGCATCACTTGCTGCTCATGTTTGGTGCAGCTCTGAATGCAAGTTTGCACTGCCAGGCCCCTCTTTTGTTCTGAGAGCTCATTCTGCTGCATTACAGAATGTACTTTAAAGTCTCAGATTATTAGAAGTGTTTGTTTGAAAAATGCCACTGCGAGGAAACTTAAAGAGAGACGCAATGTTTGATTTGAAATGACTGGAATGTAAAGATGGATTTTTACCTCAATYCTACTCACACTGACAGCCACAGAAGTCTCAAAGTTTACCATTGCATTATTGCTTATTTTTGTGATGGCAACATTATAATCTGCCCCCAATAAACTCAGATCCCTCGTGCTCAGCTCTAAYCCTGCTGTGTTTTACACAATTTGACTGTCATCAGCAATTAGGGTGTTTTTGGTTTGGGTTTGATTTTGATGGAAGGGAGAAATGTGGAAAAGCAGTGGGCTGACCRAAAATACGTGTTTATAGCTTGATTATTTTATGATCAAAAATTGCATTTCACTGATTTTACTGCTGAGCAAGGAAGAGCATGCAGATGAAAAATCACCAGCATCTTTCAGTAAAAGGTGATGGTTTTCTGTATGCGAGTCTTCCAGATAATTTATCTCAGCTTCCATGTTTATATATGTTCCCTAGTCACAGCAACTAAAAATGAGATGCATCACATTCTGCCACCAGTTACTTTTGAAGCCAAAAAAAAAAAAAAAAAAAAAAGAAGAAAAAAATCAAAAATTGCAGCACTTTTGCATAAAATCAGAGATAAAGATGAGGAAGTTCTCATTTTCTCTGGCTCATGCTTGCCGTGCTCGGCCTCGCAGGGTCCTGTGTGTGTGTGCTTTGCTGTAACACCCAGAAAAAGTTATGGAAAAGGTGCTGAATGCAAACTGCTGGGACACAGCACCATGTTTTCTTGTGGAATYAGAAAAGAACCTCATTCCAAGACCTCAGAGGCCCAAATTGCTGCCGCAATTGCCGTGAGCTTTCTCACTTTCTGTTAAGAGAAGGAATCGCTGTTTCTCACCAGTCCTTTGGAAGAATCCAGTCAGATATTTTAAGAAAATTAAAAAATTAAAGGCTACAAAGTGATCAACTGAATTACAGCGGGAAGAGCCAAGCAATATATTTATTTCAAGGAGAAATTCCGAGACCTCAGAGGCCCAAATTGCTGCCGCAATTGCCGTGAGGTTCCTCACTTTCTTTTAAGAGAAGGAATTGCTGTTTCTCACCAGTCCTTTGGAAGAATCCAGAGGTTTAAAAAAAATAAAAATTAAAGGCTGCAAAGTGATCAACTGAATTACAGGAGGAAGAGCCAAGCAATATACTTATTTCAAGGAGAAATTCCGAGACCTCAGAGGCCCAAATTGCTGCCACAATTGCCGTGAGCTTTCTCACTTTCTGTTAAGAGAAGGAATCGCTGTTTCTCACCAGTCCCTTGGAAGAATCCAGAGGTTTTAAAAAAAAAAAAAAATTAAAGGCTGCAAAGTGATCAACTGAATTAGAGGGGGAAGAGCCAAGCAATATATTTATTTCAAGGAGAAATTCCRAGACCTCAGAGGCCCAAATTKCTSCMRCAATTRCCGTGAGSTTYCTMAYTTTCTKTTAMGAGAAGGAATYGCTGTTTCTCACCARTCCTTYGGAAGAATCCAGTCAGATRTTWWAARAAAAWTWMAAAATTMAAGGCTGCAAAGTGATCAACTGAATYASAGSGGGAAGAGCCAAGCAATATATTTATTTCAAGGAGGGATTAGGCGCCACAGGCACGGGGAATTGAGGAGCTCCCAGGTTCTCTTTGAAATATTTCGGCTCGTGGCCGGAGGTTGGGCAGGGTGAACCCGATACTCTGCCACTCTCCGGCAGCACGTGCCCAAATTAGTTCTCCATTTTGTGGTGGCCCTCGGAGAGCAATTCCCATTGAGAAGGGAACAAAGGCCGTGACCCCGGGGTCAGAGTGTAATGCAGGAAGCATGACCTCCCCTTTGTTCCCAGCGCCGCTGTTTACTCTGCCTAAGTAAAGATCACCAATACATTAACTAAAGAGGATTAAAAAGGTCACATCCCCAGGGATGGAGCGCACGCAAGTGGTAACTCTCTTCAGGCACTAAATCACTGGGCTTCCCCCCCTTCAAAAAGGAAACACCTTCAGCTCATGGCTCAATGGCACGTTATTTTCAGAGCAACARCCTGCTGTACAAATTCATGTCTCAAAAGCTGGTTAACTTCTGCCGTGCTAGCCAGCTGATTGAAAGTTATTTTTAAAGTTATCAAAATATTTTAAATGAAAACTCATCACCTTAATACTTTTTTTTTTAAATTTTATATCTCCATTTTGAAAAAAAAGTGAGTTGATTTGTAAGTGATTATTAAAAAAGTGCGTTTTTTTGTAACTGTTATAAATGGGATTCTTAAAATATCCTGTGTTGTGTGGATGGGCAGAAAAGCTTCTTGTTGCTGTAGACAATTGCTAACTCCATGATGGTTCAYTTGCAAAGGGGAGAACAAGGAAAAACGACTGAAAATATGCTGCCTATAAAATTTCACACATGCTGATTGCTAAACTTTATCAGGCTAAAWAAGCACTTCTTTTGGTCGTTAACATTTCTCTTACCAAATTCCCATAACATCTTAGAACAAGATTATTAATACAAATATTAAAASATAATTTCAAATATTATCTTGAAAGGGCTGAATGGATGCAGCATTGGTAATTAGAGCTAGGCAGCACTTTGGAGTGTCTCCTTGATATTCTCACCTCTAATACACTGCTGGATCCTAAATTTGGCTTTGTACCTTGGGGATGTGGCTCACTGGGATGCAGATATTACCAACAGTTAGATGGCCATGATGGGAAGAAAAGAGCACCAAGAAGGGAGTGATCCAGACCAAAGTATTTCCCCTTCCTTACCCTCAGAAGCAGCAATTTATCTCATTTCCTAGACAGAGATGTTGCTGAAATTAAAATATGAGCTTCTAATTTTGKCATAAAAATTGTTCCCAWATGAWGAAGCACCTCTGAGCTGAATGTTACGTTCGAGGTTCCAGAAGAAAATAACAGGAATAAGGCCAGGCAAGGGGAGGTGAGCTTTGGATCCAAGTCTTTGGTGCAGGGAGCACCACAGACAAACCCCACAGAGGGTAAAATATCTGGAATCATTTTGATTCCTGACATCACCCATCACCAGAAACTTTGAGAAGAGGACCAGGAGTGGCAAACTCCAAAAAACAAGGTCATGGAACCCCACAAAATGGCATGAACCATACAGAGGGAGGGCTGAGAGGGTATCCTTCCATTCCCAGACTCTGTGCAAAATTGCTGTTTTTGGATCCATAACAATAGGTTCCATAACAAAACTAGAAAYATTTCTAGTTTCTAGCAGTGTGAGTTAATTAATGCAAGGTGTGRCACATTGGGGTCTCATCACACCCAAACTGCACTGGCCCTTCCTCACCCATCAYTGCAGTTCCTGCTCCTGCTCTTCCCAATCTTTTCTCAGCCCAGGAGCAGGAGTCAGAACCTCACTGCCATCAGCAAAACCAAGAGGAGAACCAAGTCATCAGKAAAACCACCAGGAAAACCAAATCCTCCTATCCCACACCCCATGGGAGCACGGCATTCATCCCACACAGCTCCCAGCAGATTCCAACACAGSCCAGAATAAAGGAGAAACTTCCAAATCTGCAGCGTGGTGGGCAGCATTCCCACTGCAGGTGTGGCAAGGACTGGCACTTGGGGTAAATCCCACCTGCCCAGCTCTGTGCTGGAACAATCAAATCCACAAACACACTTTGCTGTGACTGCTGCTCCCTGAAATGTGATATGACACTATTGGGCTTTTTATTATACAGCAGGAGCCGAGGAAAGAAAGGAGAGTCARAAAGCCATGAGAGCAGGTTTAGAAAAGGCTGTGCAGGTCAAAGGCAGAACGTGCAGCAGGTATTTAAAATAAATCACCTGGAATATGGTGCAATATTGCCAYGCTCATCAGCTCTTCCCATGGATTTCAGTGGAAAAACTGTGCCTTTTGGCACAAAAGGTTTATGCAGGCACAGGGGAGAAGGGTAACAAAATCTCCAGACACAGAAGGAGCAGGTGGGCAAAAGCAACGTGAGCACTGAGCAAAGCTTTGTGTCRGGCTGAGCAAAGAGGGTACCTTTTCCAAAAAGCACTGGACTGAAACAACCAGAACAAAGGATACACTTAGACAGTAAGATTTAAAAATGGAGATTGAGAGCATAAGGACTGGACCAGTGGCATAAGGACAATTTATTGACATACATTAGAAGCAGGAAGACTGCACAACAATTGCCTGGCAARTTTTAAATAGTACTGGGAAACAAAGGGAGTGAAGAAAGAGGACAAAAAAACACCACAGAAAAGATAAAGGCTAATTATGACCTTGAGCTATTTAGTCATGGAAAAGAGGAATCTTGCTTTTTCTCACCGCTTATGACCATATTAACATTTCTTGTTAGCTGGGTTCCTAATCTGGGGTATTCATAAAAAATAAAAAATACCCACTGCTTCTTCCAGTGGAAATTCCTGGTCTTTCCTTTTCCAGTTCTCTTTTACCTTCACAGCAGCCAACAACACTCTCCCTCCAAGATGGACAAAAAAAACACCACTCTGGAAAGTCAGGGAACGAGATGTCCCTTCTCTTGAATAGGAAAACAGAGGAAACTTTGTGKCTTTGTGACACAAAATTCTTGCATTGTCCATTTTTTGGGGGGATGGAGTAATCTTGACCCTACCTCTTATTCTAAGATATGCCTCTCTATCTCTTGATGCCCACAAATCCAGACAAATGAAAAGGTTTAGGTTTTACTTAAACTTTTAGGTAAAAAAAAAAAAAAGTTATCAGGCTTAATACAGATGGAAAAATCGATGATATTCAAGTCAGGAAACTGCCCCCTCTGGTCCTTTCAAATAGCAAATCCCATGAACCAATTCTTTTGCAAGTAAAGGGTGAAAARAACTGCAGATAGCAAAACAGAAAGTGCTGAAATAAAGGGATAAATCAAAGGCAGGGCACAGTGAGGACACACRCAGCCTTTCGGAAGCAGCCCAAGGTTGAAGCAGGGCTTCCAACAAAAATCTGCACTCTTCTTTCAGGAATAAAAGGGTAGCAGTCCTCAAAAATAGCCACAAATGATGATCCAGATTACATGCAATGAATTCTGTGATTCAGTAAAGTGTCTGGAAGGCTACTTTAAAAGATTATAACTTTAATGCTGGAGCAGGGATTACATAATGGAGAGAAAAACAACATTGATAACATAATGAAAAATTCATCTTTTTTAACTTTGAGTGCATCCACGGAATACATTATTATTTATTTGGCTTTCCAAAAGGGCTTTGCCAACATGATTCACGAAGATCATAAAGAAAACACAACAGTCACGACTGRAAGTTGGAGTCATGATTAAAAACCAGCTAAGCAGCCAAAAGTAAAACGTACCAATGGAAAGACATTTTGACAAGAGAAATGTTAAGAGCTGTTGCATGCAGAGGCCATGCTGGTCTCAGCTTTTAACTTCATTTCATGTCGAGAAAGATCAGCTGTAAAATAAGTGTGACAAAAATGACAAGCAAGGGGAGAGTGCTGGGGTTACTGAAGGGTTTAACAACGCTGAGTGAATGTGAAACACGATAAATATTTTTTTTGATAATTGCTAAGGAGATCATATTGCAACATTCTCGAAGGGAAGAGAGCTGGGTGCCACCATAAYGATGGAAACTTTCAGGGATGTACAGCAATGGCAGAGAAACCAAGCAGGAAAACAGAATCCTGTCTTGAAAACAKCATCCCTCTAATATCCGCCTGCCAGGGAAGCAGCTTCCTGGAGAATGCTAATGAGCTGTGCCTCATTAAAGCCACACAAATAACAGGAGTGCAAGGGCAGGTGTCTAAAACAATGTGACTTACAAGAGAATGCCATATACAAAGACATAAAGTGATCAAATTATTTATGTTAGAGAGCACGTGAGCAAYGGGGCACAGAGCACACAGACAGGCTGGAAATCAGGATCCACAGTCCAACTTTCTCACCTGCTTCCAGTCTTGAAGGGGAAATGATTTAGCTAAATTAATAAGAAGCTGAATTCAAATGAGAAGTAAATTCAAAGTGAAAGAATAAATTATTTTAAAATGTGTGGCCTGAGCGTGTGAAAATCAATGTCTCATTAAGGGACAACAGTGGGAATGAGAAAGAATATGATTCTACCCACAACCTAAAAAAACACTGTGTTGGATGGGATTGTGTGCTGGAAAGGCCACAAGGATCTTTGTGCAAAGCAGAGGGAGCCCCATTTTCGGACATTCCAAAGGGTATTCCAAAGGGATCTGACGTTGGTCACCTTCACCCCAATCTCTTACCAATCAACCCGTTGTAAAAAATGTCAGGGTTGACTTGGCATCAATTAGACTGGGTCTGCTACAATGCAGTAATYTCTACTTTTGTTTTCTATGACCAGAAGAAATGACAAAAAAAMCAGATAAGCTCATTTTAACTAATGTGAAATGCCTCATCCTCTAGGCTGGCTACAGTACCTGACACAGCGCTGTTAACGCATCGCTCAAACATCACAAAAACACCTAAAAACACACGAGCTTACTTTGCCACCCACTCTCCTCCCCACCACTGCAAATAATTAGCAAGAACCTCAATTATGAGGCATTGTTTTACTACATAAACACATTTCCTTTTTTTTTTTTTACCTTGCTATCTTTTTTTACCTCGCTAACTTTTTCCACGCATCATTATTTTCAAAACTCATTTAATAATTGTAAAAAAGCCCAAGTTGTGTGTCAGGACCTGGGATATTGCCACTGCTGGGGTGGTTTGCCACACTCAGCCTTGTGGCTAACAACTCACCCGAGCTGTKAGAACACCTCAGCACAGCCCACACKCTGCTGCTCTTCAAAGCAAGACAAGGGTAAGTAATTAAGAGATGATGAGCTCAAATGTAAGACACGAGATGTGGCAAAAGATTCTGTAACCACACCRGTGAGTGGTTTTATTGCTGAAGTGTCTTCAGCTCTGTTTTCACTCATGGTATCAACAAACTCACATGTTGCAGCAGCAAAAGTGGAAAAAGGAATGCTAAAACCATGCAACTGCATAAAAACAGTTTTAACAGCAATTGGACAGAACAGAAATTGTAWATCAGCATTACTGACAAATTGCCCTTGTAACAAGTGGGGCCTATGTCTTAAAAAAACCAACAAACCAATGTATAGTTTTACTAAAAACAGTTTCATCCCACAAGAATTGTAACCTGAAAATAGTCTCATTTCAAGACTTTATGATGTTTTGATTGTGGCCATAATATAAAAAAAAAAGCTACAGACAGAAGCATCTGTGTGCACATGTGCCAGCTCAGGGGATAAAGGCACAGCAAACGGCRTGGAAATGAAAATTCAGATTTGGGTACAGATCCACTCCAGCACGTACAGGATCAGTCCCTCACTGCCTATTCAGAATAAACAAAAAAAAATCAAACCACTTTTCTTGTTACTCTGCAGASCTGAAAGTAGTTTTTGTCGTTCTTGTCACGACTGATTAGGGAAAGAGTTGAGAAGTCTGGAGCAAAACAAGATGTGAATAAAGCTACAAGACTCAAGTGAGGAGCACTGAGCAGCCTTCAGAAACAGGCACAAGAAACAGCAGGATTACAGGCTAGCTTGTTTTCTGATTAATAAAAAAATTTAAAAAAAAAAAAGAGAAGAATTCAGTTTTACCTAAAAGAAGTCTTCGTTTTGTCSCGATGCAGGGCCACATTTCCACAAGCCAGGGACCCTTCACAGGGCCAGAGCCTCCCAGGGGCAGCCACACCCTTCTCTTCCTCATTTTTTTCCACTGACCATTAAATACCTTCCAAGCCAGGCCCTGAAAAAAAATCAAAACCCAAAACAAAACATCAGATACCATATTGCTGATTTAATTAAGGCAGATTAGAAAGAAACAAATACATTTGAACATACACACACGTATTTGTATTTTCTGTTTCATTTCAAACAAATTTGGTAGGCCTGATTTCAATCTCTATTCAAACCACATGAAAAAAATAATGAAAAGGTGTTTCTATGCTGACAGCAGGACTAAGCCCTCTGGCYATCTCTTTTTAGAGTTTCATATGACATGTTGTCCATTGGTACTGGAAAAATTCACAGAACTGGGGATTTTCAGAGCATCTTCAGACAAAACCTGCGTGTTTTGTAGCAGCAATAGATGCCAGCCCAAGACAAGCTGAGAGAGCCATCCCAGAACRTGATTTGACACTCTGGTAGGTCTAGCACTTCATTAAAAAAAAAAAATTAAAAAAAGGTAAGACTTTCCTGGCTCATTTATCACTCAAACTGTCCCAGATAATAAAGTGTCACAAAACACGTCCTCACTCTTATTACATTTTGTACAATTTGTTTTATCCATAGTTCGCCAGTGCACAGAACTATCTGGAAATTGATTGTTGCTATAAACTGTTTTGCATATTGTGTCATCTGCTGGCTTTAATTCATTATTTAAATGACACTGTAATTATACTACATTTCATATTCTATTTAACCAGAGGATATTCAATACGAACACAAAGAGAGAAAGCAAATCTCCCCCCCATCTCGAAAAACACCTATTTATTTTCAAATAATCAGATCCAGCATTAAACAAAAAAGCAGAAATATAATATTTAAGGTTCAGCATCTTAAACTTAATTCTTTTTTCAAATAACTGCACAAAAATATTTTTGTTTAGCTGCCATAAGGACAATAAAGTTATTACTAAAATAAGCCGCTTGTTTRTTTAAATTTAGAACTCAATTTATAACCTGAATCTGCAGATTCAAGCTATTATGCTTGCTGAAAGAACTAAAATACTAAATACTAATTATTTAGTATTAAATATTAAATATTTAATACTAAAATAAGAACAGAGGTCATGCTGAGATGTGTGTTAGGGGATGACAATATACATTACAGGTAGTGTATTAAATAATGCCAAATCCAAAATTGTTTTGTAATACCGGCTTCTTCCACGTATTTATTCATTAACAACTGCACACTCACAAAAAAAAAAACAAAAAACCTGCTGTAAGGAAGTGAAACACTTCACTGCTGGTCGAGGTGTTTGCAGTTCCATCCAGTCCTGCATCCTAACAGGTTTCCAATACACAATTCTGAATTCTCAAAGCCTGCATAATGTTGTGTTTGCACACACAGTAAAATATATGTGATTGGCTTGTAAAGGACATCAATACTGAAGTATTTTAGACGTGGTTATTCCCACGGAAATCTTGTTCTCTAAACTGCAGAATATTCGATAACTCTGCCACTGATAGTGGACTGCTCCAGTACGCCACTGACTTTCAAATCCAAAWACACAGCGAGGGAAAATGGTAGCACTTAATAAAATCAGTATTTTACACAAAGATTCACCCTCCCAAGCCCTCCCATCCACACAGAAAAGCACACTTACTCCAGACTGCCTGCATTCCTGTTTACGGAGATGCTCTGCAATAAAGGGAGCGAACAGAAATCCAAGGGTTAACAGCAGAAACAAAACAAAACAACCAAAAAAAACCGAAAAAAAAAAACCCCAAATCAAACCAACAAACCCCACCACCAAAATGCCCAGCCACACTGCAATCCTTGCAAGAAAAGGAAAATATTCAGCAGACAACAGCCTCACAAAAAAGCAAACAGAGAATTTAGTGCCGCTATTGCCTGGATACCAGCTTGGGATTTAGGCAGCCTTGGATTACAAGGACTATACCCTTGAAAATCCAGCCCACAGCTCCTGCACTGTTTTCTACCAATACCACATCCAAACTGTGACTAAACACCTCATTATGCTTCCCTGGCACTGTCTGAAGCACACATATTGTCCAATTTTCTGGGGCACCTAAAAGCAGAGCGAAAAGAGCGGCTGGTTTTTACCGACTGGCAATGAAATGATGAACAACAAGTTCCCTGCAAAAGCTTGCACGATCGGTAAATCTTCTTCCTCACCCCCTGTGCCCTGTGGAGGCAACAGGTGACAAAATACAGCCCCAATCTTCAGCTTTAAAAATAAGAAAATGTGTGTAGACTATGAGACRTCTGCACTGTAATACAGCCTTTTAAAATAAATTAAAATTGAACGAAGAGACTTAGCTGGGCCTCTGCATTGGCTTCAGAAAGTAAATGCTTTGCTTAATCTTTATTTGCAGAGGTTTCATTTAAAGAAAATACAGCCCTCACAGTTACAAACAATAACTCGTAAATTGAGKTAACAATCTGGTATCGACAGATCTTTAAAGAGAAAATCCAAAGTGCATTTTCAAAGGAACTGTATGCCTCTACGTGATATTTCACTGATCACTCTACATGGCATTTTGGTGATATTTCACTACAAACTCTTTTTCCTATAACTTGCTAATTGATCTTAAATATGCAGATGAATTATGAGCCAATAACCTCCAATTTTCTKAGCTCTAACTCCAGACAAGCATTATAGCCTGATTTATAAACATCTGAAATACCTAATTTGCTGTTCATAGCATTGAAACAGTTAATCTAATTTATGGGAAGTAAGGACTCCGCATTAAAGACTCCTTCCACTTTCTCCTTGAAGCTTCACCACTTTAGAAGCCATTTCCTATYCCTTTTTATTTATTTAGAAATAGTCTCCCTTTGTGCACAGGAGGTTGTGGCAGTGACATGATGCCTTTGCCAGTCCCTGTATTGCTCATTAAATTATTTTACACCCAAATGTACACACGCAGCTGGCCAGGGGATGACTTTGCGGCATTCAGCTACATCTAAACGTCCACAGTGAGCCTTGAAATAAAAAAAACAAAAAACAAACCAAAAACCAAAACCTCAAAAACGATCAGCTCCCATCACTGTACACTTCCCGAGCCTCCGATTGCTCACGCTGTATTTGCAAAGCTGGGCTGTAGCAGTGCACTTGTGCCTCTTTTAGAAAAAAAATCCACCACAATAGGCTAAAAACGCCTCAGTTCTGTTAATGTCCACTTCTCAATCCGCAATTAAATAGAATGTTTCTTTAAAGACAGGATTCCCTGGAATATTTTAAATGCTTACAAACAGTTTTCTATTTCGGAAAGCTTTGCAATTTCTTCCCTATGCAAAAATTCAGCTGTGCAGCACCAGCGAAGAGCTCCGTGTACAGCAGATGGTTAAAATTCTGCATCATTTTTAAGAGCCTAAGAGAAAGCACTGCCTTTTTTCGGGGGAGGGCGGGGGTGGGGGAGAGGAGAGAAAAAAGCTGAGAACAGCAATTTGCAGCCCTTTTTTTTTTTTTTTCCTTGACAGCAGCAAGCTCCGCCTCAGTCTGGCCCTTCCTCCAACCTCTGCTAACCTAAAAACCAGCGCCAGCCTGGCAGCGGGCCAGGGATTCAAAAGTAAACATTATCCTCCTGCCATTTTTCAGTGCTGTTTATCATATCCCAATCCCCCCTTTTTTTATTTTATTTTATTTTTTTTCATCCCCCTCCCCCGGCCGCCCCCCTTTCGCCATTGCTGCGATCCCCGTCCCTGCCCGCGGTTCGGCTCCGCGGCCGCCTCCAGCCCCGGCAGCGGCKCCGATACCGCAGCATTTCCGCACCGGGCGCACCTTTCCGCGGGATGGGATGGAGTGGGACCCGCTCTCCGCACCCTGCACTCGCCTCTCCCGGCGCAAACGCGGCTTTTGCCTTCCGCSGCTTTCCCGTTTTCTTATTTAATTGTGAGGGGAGTGTTTAAGGACCAGAGCCGGCCGGGAGGGCGCTGCACCTGACTCTTTGTTATCCCTCACCGCTCATCCCATCCCCGCTCCGCGCTTCCTTCTCCCACCTTGGGCTGCTCCTCGTTTATCAAGRCTCGGTTAAAAAAAATAACCCCAACCCGACTGATGGAAGTAGCTGCCCGTTAGTGGTTTTTACCTAGTGGTGCACTGCATGGAGTGGATAGCGGGCATAGCGGCAGGAGGA
>NW_026623429.1:1072224-1117404 GCF_030028575.1 Malurus melanocephalus
AAAATAAATAGATGAGGAGAGCGGGCTGGTGCCGCCGGAGCCCCCGAGCCGGCCCTGCGGGCGGGGAGGAGCGGGAGCGGGGAGACACGGCCATGTTGTGCGCGGGGTCAGCGCGGGGCATTGCGCTGTGCGGCGGAGCGCT
This sequence comes from Malurus melanocephalus, assembly GCF_030028575.1. NCBI lineage: Eukaryota > Metazoa > Chordata > Aves > Passeriformes > Maluridae > Malurus > Malurus melanocephalus. Next base: position 1,072,367 of record NW_026623429.1, read on the forward strand.
GCAGCTGCGGGCGGCTCGGGTTATTTCCCTGCTAAATCCACCCCCCCGCCCCGCAAACACGCACATTCCTGCCCGCCACAGAGCTGGCTCTGGGGTTGTTTGTGTGATTTCCCGTTAAACCCACCCCCTCGTGCCAGGGAGCGCCGCTCGGGGGCTGCGCCCGCAMCCCCCGCTCTCCCTCTCCGGGCACAGCGCGGGGACACGGCGGAGCTCAGCCATAGGGTCATGTGCCATCRGCCCGACGAACAAAAGCCCTTCCCTCGTTATTTATTTATGGCCGTGGGGCGTGTTCCCGGTGAGGAGGAGCCTTTGTGCGCGCAGGTTTCGCACCCGCCGGGGCGCAGCGGCCGCGGCTCGGCCGGAGGCGCCGCGGGACAGCCCGCGGGCTCATTAATAATTGCTCGCCATCTCCATATTGAAATTGCGGAGCAGCGCATGATTAATTAAGGAGGGGAAAAAAAGAAAGGGGCGAGCGAGGGAGGCCCGCGCGGGCCCGGCCGCGTTAACCCCTTCGCGCCCGCCGTCGGGAGCTCGCCGGGAATATTAATTAATTAATTAGTTCTGCTGTTTGCGTGTCGTTCGGCGGCCACGTGAGGCCTCCGGCACAGGCTCTCAAAGGCGCGGACTAATGAACAGAATTTGCTGCAATCCGCTCATCATTAGCTTTTCATTCGGGGRRAAAAAAAAAAMCAAAACCAAAAACCAATTTGTARATCTTACCGTGATTGTAAATTAATGCATTCTCATGCAGTGAGGTTTAAAGAGTATTTGCAAAGTTATTTATATAAAGAGATATTGCAATTAAAATCCCGCGAAATGTGCAATTTAAACTCATCCGAGCGCTCCAAATCACGAAAATATTTCCCATTGCAACGCTGTGATTAACTCGCACGGGGAACCGCAGRTCCTCAGTCAGAAACGGGAGCAATAAACGGGCTCTATCCAGTAATCAAAATATCGAACAGCCGCTGCTCGGAGCGCTCCGACTCCAGGCGGTTCTGCCTCCCCGGGGCCGCGCTCGCTCAGGGCCGGTGTTTGTCCGGGCGGAGCGGGGCTGCCCGGGGGCGCTCGCTGGGGAGCGGAACGGCCCGGAGCCCGCTCGGCGGGGACGCGCCCGACACCGGGGAGAGAGGGGGCTCCGGATCGGGGCCGAGACCGCCGGGGGCGCGCTCGCTCGCGCACGCACGCGCGCCACCGGGGAGCGGAGGCGCGCACGAAGACACGCAGGCGCGCGGCAGAACCCCTTCCCTTCCCTTCCCTTCCCTTCCCTTCCCTTCCCTTCCCTTCCCTTCCCTTCCCTTCCCTTCCCTTCCCTTCCCTTCCCTTCCCTTCCCTTCCCTTCCCTTCCCTTCCCTTCCCTTCCCTTCCCTTCCCTTCCCTTCCCTTCCCCTCCCCTCCCCTCCCTTCTCCTTTTGCAATCCCTTGCTGCAACTTCCCTCGTTTTACACCCACCTTTGACTCTTTGGCCATCTATTCCCAATTAATCTTTAATTCCCTTGGTTATTATTTAGCATCACTTACAGTTTTTTTTTTCTGAAGACAGGCCCTGTATTTGGCTGGGCGCGGGGGTGTGGAATAGATGAACTGTGCACTAAACCAAAGCATCTTCTTTTTTTTTAAGCCTAGCACCCATTCATTTGACTTACTAACCCCGCTTTTTTTCCGACTGAATTCTGGCTGTCATCTGCCGGGTGGCTCCAGTAAGCAGAATTTATCCAGGCACAAGTCAGGCCAGGTACGCTCCATCTCCTCAGCATGCTCAGTCTGCAGCCTGGAATCAAATTCCTCCTGAGCTGCTGTAATCCCATTGGCACCATCCAGCACAGCCATCCATGTTCTGCCCAACAACAGAAAGGACAGGCTGCAAACTGACACAAATTCCTTCAGAGTGCCCCACTTTTAGGGCTCTGATGCCGCCTGCTAGATAATAATAATTCGTATTAGCAATTTCCCCCATCTGCATGTTGACAGATGCGTGTTCGTCAGMGTCCTCCCTTTTCCTCTAAAGCATTTGGTGACTTGGAGAGAACTGAAGCACCAGGGAGCTGACCAGGGATGACAAAGTTTTGTGTTTTCYTTCCTACTGCTGACATTCTAGAGGAGTTTTCACCGGCTGTAWTCAGTTTATCCTTGTAACAGGTGAAGCCACACGGAGTCACGCTGTGACAGCCACCGTCAGGAACATTTTCACCCCTTCTCAGATCAGAATAAAGCATCCTCTGCCATTAAACGTGAACAGCAACTTGTTACACCCAAAGGTTTTGTATTTGAGTTGGCATTCACCAACCAAGCAAATTGCAGCCCACAAACACTAGAAAGGCAGGGCCCAGTTCTTTAGATATGTGTTTGGTTTTAGAGGCAAGAGAATTCTATGGAAGATGYAATCCTTTAGCCATAAAAATGCTGATGAAAAGTCAAAATGAGTAAAAACCTTGCTGTTCTTTCTTACAAAGTTTGCTCAGTGTTTTCACAAGAACAAAAACCACATAATTCATACAAGCSAAAGCTGCATACACCAAAATCGTCATTTTCAGTGTCCTTTACTGCTTTTCTCCAGTTTAAAGCAGCAGAGCCTTGTCAGAGCTAATTCAAGAAACAAAGTCAAGGATGAAACACAGCAGTAAGACTTTCTCATTTATAAAATAATTTTTAGAACATGCAAAAACATGCTTTTAAAATAATTAAAGGTATACTGAGGGTATTAAAGGCGGAAAAGTAAGAACTAGTTTTAGTATATTTTTTCTCATTTCTTATCCACATGTTCAGTTACAAACTTTGCAGTATTATGGGGTTTTGGGAACTGGCTGGTGATTCCAAACTCCACATKCTGGTTTGAAATTCTCTCTCTATGGTTTGTAGCTCAAAGGAGTATGAGGAAGCTGCATGGCTGTACATTACTGAAGTCTAATGGAAAAAAAATACTCCCTTAAAAATCTCCACAGCTTTATTAAATGATCCAAAAAAAAAAAAAGAAAGAGAGGTGAGGCTGGCATAACTGCCAGGTGGAATGATTGCCAGACACCTCCTAGCAGAAGGCTGCATTTTCAGTTGCTTAAGAAGTTTGCCAAACTTCRACTGCTTGGCTGCAAATGTCCCTCACCAGGTGCGTGCCTCAGGGATGACTTGTTTGGAAATCTTCAGCCAAAAATCTTAGGCCTTGCTGAGTAGGAGCCTGTTGAAGATGGTTTGGTCACACTGCCAAGGTACAGAAAGCTCTTCTTTGAGAAGCTCCTGCTTGTCCTGTTTTGGGCAGGTTGGGATGGGAGTGGCCGGGTAAAGGGSTGGAGTTGTCTCATGTTGAGGTTTGACAGGAGAGATTCCCAAAGCTCACCCTTTCACAAACCACATTTTTGGTGAGATGGATCCAAATCTCCCTACCCAACACCAGAACTCTGCCATTCCACCTGGAATTTAGAACTGTCTGCCTGGGCACCACAGAACCACCGTCCTCAGCTCTTAATGTGACAGCCTAGTGGTGCATGGTGCTTGATTTCAGCATGGAAGAACTAAAGCTGTTGAACAGACACGAGGAAAAGAAGGGAGAAGGGCATCAGTAAAGTGATGGAGATTGAGGGAGCAAGGGAGGCAGGCTGGGTGCAGAAGGTGAAACTATCTGCAAAAAGAAACTGGGAAGCAGATGGGAGCAGGGAGAGAACAGACAGGGAATTGCCAAGGGACAAGAGGGAATCACCATCAATGATGTTGTTTCTCTATGGAGATGCTTAAAGTAGAGAATTATCTTTTTGCTTCCATCAGATGGCTCAAGGAGCACTGGGATGGTTCAGGACACTCCACTGCTCCTGGATCATTTGGATCTGAGCTACAAGATGAAATCTCTGCTCGTGCAATTTGCTATTAACCCCTCCCCTAACCTGCTAGAAACAAGGCACATGTGCACTGACACACAGACACATGCACACACGTGTCAAAACTGCACTGAAACAAGGGTTAATCTTGTTCAAAGAGGATTAAAGTGTATAGAATCAAACAGAGAAAAACAGGAATAAAATCTACTGTGCAGCAAGCAGCATTTCCCATGTACAGCCCTTGTTTGTACAGAATGATTCTCACTCATGGGCCTTCCATCTTCTCTGCTGGGGCCCAGCTTCAGGAGCTGGATGGAAATAAAAAACAATACAATATTGGCAGCTCCCCTGTTTTGTATTCTCCTCACTGACAAGGTGCAGTTCCATCCCTTATTTGCTACATGCTTCTCAAACTGCCCATCAGAGCCTGAATTCCAAGGTTTTCCTGTGAAAATATTTACCTCTGCAGTGCTTGGTTGCTTCTCAGAGTTTCTCTAATTCACATCCATGGAAATGCCATTAGCTGAAGGACAGATAGTGCCCACATTTTAGGGGTAAGATTTCGGCCCAAGCATCTCATCCATCCTGCTTCTTTGGAAAGGTACAGCTCAACCCACTGTAGGTCTCATAATTAGGGGAAATGAACCTGGTAAGTGATTTGATGATGAAAAGGTAAGGAAACAAAGAGTTAAAATTCCTATATTCACAATGGACACTATTAATTTTGAAAGGTGAAAAGTGAAAAAAAAGGAACTTAGAAGATGAGAAAGCACTGGAGCTCCCTTCTTAATGTTCCATACACTCAACTGCGGGTAATCCTCTGTATTAAATATCCTTCTTACCTAAACTTTGTAAAAGTATTCACACATTGCAAGAATACACTCTCAGGAAGTACTGCTGATACACACGTAGGAAAATAATGGAAGAAGTGGGATAAAACCCCAAACATTCCTCTGTTCAATGGATTAAGAAAGTGAAAATCAACCACCCCCAAATTTAAACCAGCCTAGCCAAGAGTTACTTCCAAGCTCTGGTTTCTTTTTGTCACAACATTGTTGCTAAAACGTGGATTTTGGTTGATGAATTTACTCGTAGTGCAGGACTGTGTGACAAGCAATGTTTATGCATTTTGTCRTATGTCATTAGTTTCCTCCCCACAAACCATGCAGGCTGTCACTCAAAGATACCTTCAACGGTTTTGTTTAGTCTCCAGAGATTAAATTTTGAATGATTTTAAAATAAAGAGTGAAAAATTAGTTGGAGTAGTGAAGTCACGGTTAATTCAATCTCATTTCTAAGGGTATCCCTACATTTGAAAAAGTGGCCAAGCACATTGTGCCTGCTTGTTTTGATACAGATACATCTGTCAGGAATTCGTGCACAAGCTTTTATGGGACTCCCAGGATTGTGTGTGTTGTAAAATAAATCTGTATTGGTCTGCTCCCAATCCAAATACTCGTGTGACTAAAGCTCTCACATGCAGACAGAGATCTAGAAAATCAAAATATGTTTGCAGGAGCTGTAAGTTATTGAATTTATATATAAAATCGAACAGGTGATGGAAAAAAAAAAACAAAAAAAAAATCAAAGATTACTTGAATTCTACCATAATACACTCCTACCATTAGATCTTATTTTATTGAATGATTCATGGCATTATTGCCTCTTCTAGATTTGCTTTTATATTTCCACCTCTCTATTTTAAGATGCATTATCTTTAATCCAAAAACTGCCATCCTACCTAAACCTCCTTAGAATTTTCTGTGATTAAATCTCATTGAACGAAAATTAGTGAGAATTCTGACTCTTTCACAGTGCAGTCTGAGGGAACACATGGACCACAGCTTGGCCTCGCCCACCTTGACATTTTATGATGTCAAGATGTGAAGCTGGAAAACAGGAGGGATTTTTTTCTTAACTGAGCTAAACCAATGGAATACACGCTGATTTGTGCTCAGCCTGTTGCTCACAGAGAAATTCTCATGGTTTTCATGTATTTATGAGTTATTTGTGACATGGGATGTGTGGCTGACAGGGCTGAGGGTGGGAGGGAGCTCAGACCAGGACATGTCTGAACCACAGACCAGTTCTTTCTGCTGTAACTTGAACTCTTTGCAGGAAATTCTGCAATTTGGAACCACCACAGATGGCTCAAAATCTGTCTGCACRTGCAATTAGAAGAAAATGAACAGAAAATTGCCATTATTTGGGAAAGACCAGGGCAATTACTGAAAAAAGTACGCTCAAGCTTTTATATCCTGTACTTTCTGTTAATATMTGATTAAAACCCCACTCCCCATTTAAAAACTCCTAAAAATTATTCCCTTGGTCATTTAAGGGACCTGTGTGGTTTGAAGTTATCCAAATTCCTGAATTTGAGGTGGCAGCAGTGGACAGGGACTCTGACTTTGGGCCTGACCATGCTGAGTGCTGACCAAAGACAAGGATTTTGATCCAAACACCTTTCACAGCCCTTTTTGCAAAATAAGTTAAAATCTTACCTATTTTTAACATATAATCTCAAATTTTAGTTGAAGAAATAGCATTTAAAATGTATTCCTCTGCATAGTTGTTAACAACTATTAATAAAAAAAMCCCACACTAATTTCATCACGTTATTGGTTAAGCCAAATATTTTCCTTTAAAAATATAGATGTAATAGTTTAATCTGAATTTTCCCCCAAAATTCTGAGTCATGCATGAGTACATGTTTTGTTTCTAATGAAAAATCTCAGTATGCCTTTCCTGCAGTAAAAATGCTTGAAAGACAAAATTCTTAAAAAATATGTTTTCTTACATTGCTAATTCTAAATAATTAAAAAATTAGAGAAGAAGGAGAGGCTAAGAAAGAAAAAAAATTAAAATACTGCCTTTAAAATAAGCATAGTAACTCAATGTGGAATTAATGCAGTACCTCTGACCTCAGAGGTCCCTTTAATCCCAGAGGTGTGTGATTTAAAATATCTGTTGTTATTTAAGCCTTAAATATCCAAATATTGGTAAATATAAATAAAAATGGGGGAGGAGGGGGAGCAGAGCTGTAAAACACATGCAGGGAATCAAAGAGTGCTCTTGAAAATACAAAGGTTTTGTTTATAAAATACAAGTCAAAACTAATCATGAGACCGTGATGTGAGGTACTTTGAGCACTTTTATGTTGATTGTGTGAGGCTGATATGGGGAACCATCATCACTACAGTTGCAGTTGATTGGGATGATCAGGAACAATTCAAATATTTATTTGAAGGAAAACTCATGCAATTCTTTATTTATTATTTAACTAATGGGAGGGGCTTTTTGTCTATAAATGTTCATCTATTATTTAGAAAGGAAAATGCAGTACAATGTTTTCCTTCATATAGCAGATGATTTTCTTCTCTGCAAGGGCTGAACATAACAGTTTATAAATGACAAAAAAAAACCTTTTGGAAGTTACAGAAGGTCTCTGAAAAAAAAAAAAATAAATCACATAATGCCTCAAACATCACCTCCCCAAAATACGAGATTGTAAATAAATCACTGTAAATAAAATAATAAATTATTTCACCCAAGGAAGGGATGATGCAGAAGCTGCAAATCCCTGTGTTTCCTGCCTGTAAAGATGTGTAGAAGCTGTGCAGAAGCTCTGTCTTGGAGCTTTCCCCCAGCTCTGCCCATGACAGCCCTCAAGCCCTCAGCCAGAAGGATCAGAGCATCAGTGGAAAATGCCCTGTGCTGATTGTAAAGTGACACAATGCCCTGGAAAGGTCTGATTTCCCCCTAAACCCCCTGGCTACTAACTCAGCTTTCTGCCACCTCTCTTCTTGGTCGTTTAGGGTCACTCTCTTTGCTCTCTGATGCACCCAAAACCATGGAACCAAAGCCAGTTTTTATGCAGGTCATTCTGTCTGTGTCCTGCCACCATTACCTTACCATGCTTCATGTCTTTCTGAGGTTGCAACTTATTTACAGAGTTTATTTGCCTAATTTAACATCAGAAAGGTCCCATCTGAGATCTCTAAACTCCACAGTTCCCCAAGCCTTTGGTTTCTTGATTTTCTCTGGGGTGATGCCTCTATAGCTGAGCCATTTCCAGCTCCTTTCTTACACCCTTTAGATATGCTGAAGGGTGGTGCCCTTTGTGCCCAATTCACATGGAATTTCTGCACAGCAGCCTGCCACTGCATTGCTTCTGAAAAGCAGCTCCTGGCCAACTTGTGGTTGGAAGGCMAAAATTAATCGAGATACAGAAGTTCTAAGGTACATCTGCATAGGCTGAAAGCACACTGCATATTTGTAACTTTACATTCAGGGWGCACATTTACCAACTTTGAAGTCCCAGAGGATGTTTTTATGTTTAYTGTCTATAAAATGACATCTTCTGTTTTCAGAAGGCTGCAAAGGCCAGTGCACACTGTCAGCAAAGGCCRGCATGATCCCTTGGAATTTTAGCTTCAAAATTTTTCACGTATCTGTGATCCTGTGATTCTTCAGTGTTTAACTCCAGACTCCACAGACAGTGCTGAGTTCCTGCTCTCCCATTTTTACACAAAACAATTCCTCTGCAGCCCCAAACTCAAGGACACCTCCCTGGGCCAGGCCCCAAGAGATGGAAACAACAGAGAATTAGGGGAGCCAACTTGGAGTGAATGACTGCATTGGCTGAGCTGCAATTGGAGGATTCAGCAAATCCCGATGTGCAAATGGACAAAAGTGAGAAAGGGTGAAAAACCCGTGAGCCATTGTCCATTGTGGGTGTGTCCCGAATGCAAATTATCCACCTTTCTTACACAACTTAAMATTTTCCAGCACTGGATGCACACAGAGAAAGAAAGCAGCTGCAGAAGCAGAGTCACCATAATTTAGAGTAATTAAATTGCAGTGCTAATCTTTCATGGCAATCATTCTGTAAGGAACCCCTCCACAGTGTCACAAGTGCCTCTTGCTGGAACTTTCCCTCCAGCAGCACTCACCAAGGAAGGGAACACTCCCCATGAATYRTGCCAGAAGGAGCCCCAACCAARCATGGCAGCTCCTCTTTCAGACCCYCMAAATTCACACAGAGCAGTCAGAACTGGCCACATTCCGGGCTAACATTCCCTGCAAAGTGACAATCCTTTGGTTATGTCAAACAAAATCCCAGAGGGACCATATACAACACCTAACCCAGCTTCATGTCGGGCAAACACAAGTCTGCTAAACGCACCAAGTGCAAATCTCCCTTCTAAGGAAAAAAATAAAACTTTGTATGAAATTTATATGGCTGACAATCCTCTCACTGCCTTTKCCATGGATTTCTGTGGGGGTTCTGGCTCATTCTCAGTCTGTGGGTGTGCCATCTCTACATGTTGCTCATGTGGTGATAGCAGGAAGAGCGTGGAGGGCTCAGCTGATCTAGAATTTGATACAAAGAAAGAAACAATTTTCCTGCTGTGGCTCACCAGGTTCCTGCCCTGGGTTTTCTCCCAGGCCCTTGGATGCACACCATCGTGTCCCTGCTCAGYCTGGAGTGCCACACAACAGGGGACAGGGACAAGAGCACCAGCGCCACAGTTAAACCCACTCCAGGKTAGGTTTGGTTTTGTTCAGGGTACAAAACATCCCCTTCTCACGGTGTGAAACACAGCACAGCAATAATACCAGCACAGAGATGGTTCCTGCTGTGTTTCCACTGCCTCTGGCAKGACCAAGCAATTCAAAATATCCTTTGGCAGGTGCACTGTCCTGTGTGTGCCTCTGAACTTCAGCAAAGGGACAAACAAACAAAACAATCAGGAGGAGATAGTCCTCCACCCCAATTCCTTGAAGAACTGCTTGTGCCCACACTACAAATATCCTTAAACTGTATGCAGCAGAAATAAAAAAAGGGTTATCAAGCAGTGCCATGATTGCTACTTTAATATAATTAAATCAGTTTAAAGTAGAGCTGTGTAAAGTAACCCATCTGCTCAGAGGACACATTTCGTTGTGCCACTGGGCCACACAGATCAGCAMCAAACAGTGAAATACCATGTAAAGTTCTCTAGAAATCTAGGTTTTAGATTGCTAAAAGCTGTCTAAAAAGTAGGAAAAGAAAACGAAAAACAGTAGAGGAAAACCAAAGCACCAGGTAAGAAAATCCCATCTCCTCTTCTTTTCCCACCTTAAAATAAAGCAATTCTCCAAGACTGATTCATTATTTTGGGTTTTTTTTTCCCTCTCTGGGAAACTGCAAGCTCTCAACAGCCTTATCCATGGGCCTTCTCRCACTGCACACACCTAATTAAAGGATTTGTCACCATCCAAAATTTCTGTGATATCTCAGTGCTCTGTTCACTCCTCTTCTGCGGCACTGAAATCTCAATATGAATTTCGGTGGTTTTCCTCCACTATTCAAAACCAACTCCACAAAACCAAACCAAACACAAAAGTCCACCTACTTTGGCTGCAACTGCCAAAAAATCCACTGCAGTCCAGGACACCCAAGGGCATCCAAAGTGTGCCTGAAACTTTGGATTTCACTCAGGAACGATCCAAGGGGTTTAGGAGCTGATGGAACCCACACCAATAAAAGCACAAAGTAACGTAACAGCTGCGTTTCCGACATTAGCGTTCGTATAAATACAGCATCTTTCACACTAGGTCAGAAAACAGGGTGTATTTTTATAAAAATAAATCTGTTTTCTACAGCAAGCAAACCATTAGAGAATGTGAAACTCTTCAGTTTGTGTGCTTCTCACCTCCTTAAAATTCCAGAAACAACGGAAGAGCACATACGTATGTAGACACACATACACGTGCTAATTAGGATAATGCCAAGAAATTATTAATGTGGTACATCTGATGCACTCTGAAAGAATTATTTACTTTYAAGAATTAAATAATTGCCAAAAAGAAAGCTATTCTSAGTGCATCCTGCACCAACAKGCTCGACAGGGTTTGAGAGAAACAGAGAAGTTTTAATTAATCTAAAGTCAGAAAATAGTTACATGTTTACAATGTAGCTGAGATGTTTTGTTGCTCTTCACCTGTTTTCAGGGCTGGCTACAAAGAAGCTTCCCCTCCATGATTATGAAGAGATTTAAAATCCCAAAAAGGGAYTTAGCAAATTGCCCTTTGATTACACTGTATATTTTACAGATAGGTCACTACTCACTTGAGTCCAGAASTTAAAGCTAAAGGAAATAATTACAGAATGAAAAGATGTTTTGTCACATGCCAAGTGCTTTTTGCCTTGCAAATTGTTGGGAAAAAATAGGTAAATCCCCCACCTGCCCTCACTGTTGTAACTAAAATATGATTAAATATAGGTGCTAAAACCATTTTGTATCCAATGGAGTCACAACTGAGATGCTTGTAAATATGAAGCACATGAGCAAGTTAGGAAAAAATGTTTGGATTCAGATAAAAGGCTGCAGCTAAAACCTTGGAAATTGCATTTCCTTTTTGTCCACAGCAAACCTTAGCAGTGCCTGGAGTTGGTGGGGCTCAGCCCAGGCTCTCACTGGGATGGTCCTCACTCAAACACTGCATGAATGTTTATTTGTCCATTCTGAAGCTAAGATTCACATTAGATTTCAGAGCATGACTGCATTTGCAGCCAGCTTATCACTGCTTCTTTACTACACTAGAGCCACGGAGCAGTATGTGTCTAATTGTGGAAGGCATTTCTAATAAATCAATCATGGTTGCATTTTAAAAATTATTTTATGAGTGGTAAAATTAAAACTTTGCTTAAAATTAAAACTTTGCTTAATAAAATAGTCAAAACTGACTGAAATTTATTTACTAAAACCGAGATAACTGATTTTTTTAAGAGTCAACCCCCCCTCCAACCAAATTATAACATGTTCTTTCCAGATTAATTTCCAGCTACTGACAATTTTATGCTGTTTGCACCACAGTAGTTGTGGAGGCTGAAAAAGGAGGTTCACAAAGAACTTTTTTTTTGCCTATTAATATTCTAACTGTGGAGCCCGTATCAATGATTCAAGACAATCTTCCCCTCAATACTTTACGTGATTTTTTTCAAAATGTTTATTTTAGGAGYCGCTTTTTCCCGGTAAGGTTTAATATTTTGTAAACATTTCCATGTAAAACACGTGTCTCAGCCAAGATGGCATTTCAAACAACGTTCCCAACTGGATTTCCAAGGGTCAGCTATGACTGGGCGAGGAGGAGACAATGAACTGATTATACCTTTGGGTTTGGTTGGGGGTGATTGTTTGCAGCCAGTGCAGCTGAAGAGTTAAAGCCATGTGCTGAATTTCAATCCATGAGCACCGGCCAGGGTGCCAACTTGGCAGCAGCTCCTGCTTTCAGAGGGGATGGGGCTCCCTTGTCCCGATGGGACCCAGCCTGACCACGCCACCCCCACCCCAAAAAGCCCCAATTTTGCAAAAAGTCTCTTTGCAGCACAACGAGAAAGGTCACAGCTTGCATTTCAATGAGAGTATTAAAAGGAGATCTGGCATTATTTTATTCCTTCATAAGAAAATCCTCAGATCTCAAGCTACAGCTATAAAGACAAGTGGTTTTTGTAACTGAGTTTAAATCAGTCCAGCCCAAGCTGGGCTCACTGGTTTCGGGGTAATGGGCCAGCCTGGAAATGAGATGTCAGCTCCCAGCAAAACTGCAACAGTATCCTGCACAATGCGTTCAGACACACCATTTAAAATTCAAAATGCAGCTTGGAAGGAATCAAATTACAGTAGATAAATCTATATTTCATTTCAAGAACTGCAAAAGGCCATACCTCCTCTATAAGCAGAGGATGGAAAACAAAGCTAAGGAAATGCTTGCTTTGGGAAAGACGATCTTTTTAGTACATATTTTAAACTTTGATTGCGAGCTCTCAAAAGATCAGGCCGTTGGTGATATACCAAAGTTTTCAGGAGATATCTTTTTGAGAGTCCTTTAAAGTTATATGAGAAGCTTTCGATGCTCTGAATCCTAAAAGATGCCTGCTCTTTGCAAGTCCTTGCACAAACGATGATCACACAATGTTTGCAGATAACTAAGCAGGAAATGTTTCAGTATGTAACCCAAAAGCACCTAAATGGAAATAGAAATAAAAAAAAGAAAAGAGAACCCAAATTTGAAGCTGAAGGAGCTAACACAATGTTTTCTGTTAAAGGACAAATGCCATCTTTGATTCAGCTGGACTCTTTTCAGAGCAGAGAGAAGGCCGGCAGTGCCCTCTSAGTGCCTCCAGACGCACGGACATTGGATTTGTGCTGATTAGGGCGGGCAGAGGAGGGGGGAAAGCTGGCATCGAGTCACGTCCTCCATCTTAGTCCCAGCTGGTACCAAGCTCGGCTGAAACAAAGCCACTTCAGACTGTGCGATCATATATTCATGACCAAAGAGAAATATAAAAACCGGCACGTTTGAATTCCTGACAACCATAGAAGAATGGTGCATTGGCATGTTGAATTTTTCCAGCCAGCCTTTGCTGACCTATAAACCTTTGTGACTGGAACAAATGCAAATAGAGCTGACTTGCCTCCCAAACTACTGAAGGGTATTCAAGCCGAGTTGTGTCTAACAGGCTAACAATAACCCACTGTCCCACCCATGCAAAACACACAGTCTGGGAAAAACAGCTTTAGAAAAGCACTTGACGGAGACATAAAGTGCAGACTACGCCAGGAAAAAAAAAAAAAAAAACAAACCCAAAAAAACCCCCCATCTTTCTTATCTTTCTTTATACTTCACCTAAAATTCTACAAGAAAAAGTCATAAGGAGAAAAATTATCTAATTATTAAAAGAAGAATGCACAGTTTTAAAAACAGGCTAAAAATTGGCAGCTGAAAGCATCAGGGACTGCACCATCTGAAGTCCCATCGGTTTCAGCTACCAAATTTCATGCCCTAAAAGCAAACTTACAGTAAATGACAAACCTAAAAAATRGTTGTGTGCAAACCAATTGCGAACTAGCACTGAACTACATCACACTTCAGGAAAAGTGTATTCAGGGGAAAAGGTCTCAACTGCAAAAATTTGTGGCTATTTCTCTTTAAGTGACCACTGTTCTTGTGGTTTTACTCAGTGATGAAGCTATTGACCACTGAAGATTCCACACAGGCCCCAAAAAAGCTACAGGCGAGAAAGATCCAACTCATACAGAAACTCAACAAAATATTTTTCCAYCAGAGAAAGGAAACAAGGCAGCACTGTAGGGCATTTACTCAGCGAAACAATTTCTCTTCCTGAAGGAGGTAAAACAGGGAAGTGGGTGACTCTTTTCCCAAATCTCATCTTCCTAAAGCAGAACCCAGGCCAGAGCACCAGTCCTACAAGCAGCTGCCATTAGTCTTATTGCAAACTACATGCATGGCTAAAATTGATTGTGTGCAAATRCTTGGATTCTGAGCATGACAGATACATTTTTGAAACTTTTTCAACATCTGGCTTTTAAGAACAGAGTGTTAAGGAAAGCTGAGAAGATTTGTCTCAAGTTTCCATTAAAGCGCGTATGACATAGAACCGTTTCATAAACATTCCCCCGTTCCCTCGTAAAAAAAAGCAGAGAAAACTGGCAGCCAGAAGAGCTTACAAGATACCATGAAAAGGGAAGCTCAGAGTTCTGTCATCTGGGAGAAGAAGGTAAGCAGAACCCTTGGAAGAGCTACTGAATTTGCACAGGAAGAGAGAAGTCTCTTCTGGCCTGAATTTCAATGGATGTGTGCACTGGGAGGTTTGTGTGTGGAACCACTTCAGAATCACTGACTTACATGAGGGACAGATCCAAGAAAAGTAGCAGATCTGTCAGGAATTCCCAGCAATGAACTAAAAACCTGCCATTACGGCATGTTCCTGATGAAAGGAGATCTGTATCCCCAACTTCATGGACATCCACTACACTGAAATTGCAAATGGTGAAACAAGAACAGGCATTTCATTGAAACTCACTGATGTTTGTCTCATTTTTGCACTTCTGCATGGATTTGGTATTCTCTAATTTTATTTTCTTCTACAATACTTTCTCAGTGGCATTGGTATCGATCCTAATTGCTCTGGATTTGCAGTATTTATAGGCATTGCGGGGCTAAAGCCTGCAGAAAGGCAAATATGAGAATAAGAAAGGCACTCTCCTCCTCTGGCTTTTCTCAATCCATGTTTGCTAAAGGTGTTTGTGTTGCAGAGGGTCAGCAATATTCTGCCATGTGAYGAGTCAAGGATGAAGAATTAAGCCAAATTACCATTATTCTAGTTTAGAAGCAACTACTAGATAGTTCTGCAAAAAACAAAAAGGTGTGTAAAAAGTCTCTTTTCCATTTGATGTAATGAAGCAAATTTATTCTGTGGATTAAAAGGAGTTGAAATTCAAATGCACAGATTTTATGGATTTGCTTCAGTGTGAAAAAAGAAAACCTGTGCTTTTAATTTTTTTAAAAATCTTGACATGACACAGCCATTTAGTCTTTCATGACTGCTGAAAAGACCAACCTGTGGGCCCACAGGGGATGCTGTGCACACCCATGAGCTGATAGGACATTTCACAATTGTGTCATGTCTTACGTGAAGCTGCAGAGTGAGGGGAAAAAAAGGCCTTTACAGCATTTTTTGGAAACAGCAGAATTTTTCAGTCATCCCTTTTGCCCTTCTGTWGGAAGAATAACTGAGCAGGTGTTTTTCTCAACTGAAATTTGAATTCAGACTAAATGGCCTTTTCAGTGCAACAGTTCCTCRATCGGGTTTCTTCATGTGAGGTGGGGGAATCATCAACAGTAGAAATTAGATTTCTACACAAAGGTACAAATCAGAATGCTCTGAGTGCTACAAAAGCCTCAGCTAGCTAGGAAGGCCACAGCTGAGACTGATGCAAACCCAGCACTAACAGGACACTCACGTGGGGGAGTTTTATGCACCCTCTGAGCACAAGAGCAAACTCAGAAAATCACCTTTTAGCTCCATTGGCCTGAAACTCTTGACCTGTGGCTTTCTGTTTTCAGCAGGCTGTGGGTTTTATTTAATTTTAAGATTTCCCACCAATTGCTGCTGTTTCCTTTCTTTACAAAGAAAATTATCATTGATAGACAATTTAAGCATGTCTGATTAGTAAATGTGAGGCAACATCTCTGTTCTTGTGTTCCTGTGAGCTGGCAAATKGTCCCATGCATTCACTGTTCAGTTTTAGTTTAATTCATCTATATTTGAATAGAAGAACATTACCCCACAAAGAGAGAAAATCTTGTCCTCAACATGGTATTTTGTTCAGGAATAAAAGGATGGAMTTACAAATAATTCAGGATTTGAATTCTGCATTTAAGTTTATGCAAGACAGGCTGGTTTAGATGAGGTGTAAAAAACAAACAAAATRAACAAAAAAGGACTGTAGATAAGATTTCATCCAAACTCAGCCTCAGAAATGGTTCAGAATTCAGAGAAGAGAATTGTTGGGTTTCATCCCTCAATGTAAAAACTGAAGGTTTATAAGTCCATCCTGGAGAGCAGCTCCCTCTCATATAACCCTGTGAACTTGGGAAATCTCTCATGAAGGACTGACACTGCATTTCTCAGGATATTATAAGCAAGAACCTAACAGAAGGGTAAGTGATTAGTTAATTTTAAACGGACAATGAGAGCAGGTATTCTTCCAGGAGGAGTGCCATGGAAGTGTTTTGCCACAGGATTTGGGGTGTGAACACATTTTGGAGCAAGTGGTGTTGGTGAAGTTCTGTCAGATTGAGTCACACATRGTTATAGATAAAAACATGGTCCTGTATATAAAAAGCAGATGTTTATCAGGTGCAGCCAACTTAAAAGCAGTAATCTCCCATTAATTTAAACAGCAAAGCTTAGGGGGAAAATAATTTTAACACTTCTTATCAGATCATCAAAATTTATGCCTTTGATAGCTCTAACATGTTGCAGTAAAAAGTTTGATTTAGACTTCTTTTTGGTTTGCATTTGATGCAACCTCTCTGGCTTTTGCTGCATCACAGTGTTTGCTTTGAAGGAAAGTTAAATTTGTTCATTTTTTAGTTTAGTTTAGTGCACTAATGTCCAGGAAAGGCTTTTCTCAGTTACATTTGCTAACATTTTTCTAAGAATATATTCATTCTTCATATTATTATACACAATGTTTCCCTCGGGCCGTTTGTCCTTAWTTTGTAAGGCGAAGAGGACAATATAATTATTTGGAAAATAATTGCTGCATCTCCCCAGGACAACTGTGCAGCTCTTTCTTATCTCCAACCCAACAGAACAGAAATCCTGCACCGCTTCCATCAGATCACAGACCATCTAAAACATCTTCCTCCAGACTGCACTTGTGAGCCAAATACAACATCAGCACCCAAGGGGCACTTTGGGGAAAGGTTCTGGAGCCAGATTCTCACAAATCCCAGAYCCATTTACAGTAAGGTACCAAACTGTGTTTAGCTGTTCACACCACCTGGTGCCATCAGATCCCACTTGAATCACGTGGCGGTGGGAGAGCAGAGACTGAAATGGTTTATGCTCAGAAAGCATAAATGGATTTTGAGGAATAGTGTGTTGTCCTGTCACAGGGGTGCTGGTTCAACTTTTGCTGTTGGCTTCAATGAAAGCAGGATCCRGCCTCTTAATTTCTGCTCTCTGCTGTAAATCATGAATTACAGATCAGAGCTTTAGCAATATGAAGTAAATATTAAGAGACTTGCACAATTAGCTTGAAACTCAAACTTGAGTGTGACTGGGCAGGAGAGTCTTTCTCATTATTCATTCCACGAATTTAAGATGTTTCTTGTGTTCTGACCCTTTCTCCAACACTCCCATCAGTAAATTCAGGACTGAGGTAAAAGATGTGATTTTCARGAAGGCGATCAGAGCCCGCCTGTCGCAGCACAGAGCGGGAAGCACACAAGGTTATAGCCGAGCTGTACAAAAGGGTTGCCTGGCCAAACCATTTGGAATGGATCATTAGGAAGTCTCGGAGYGCTGCACTGAGACACACAATCGCTGTGATTGTTCAGCCGGCCAGGGTGAGCCTGCCTGGGCTGCGGGGGCAGTTCCCACGCCTGCCCCGGCCTCTGTAAATCACCACATCCCCGGCTCTGGCACCGCGGGCTCGGGACAGGGGGTGTGCATTTCGTGAGCCTCATTGCCCTGCCAGAGGTGGGTATTAGTAAAATACTGTCAATTAGCCTCGCATTTAASAGAAGTGTTTTCACTTCCAGCCGGCTCACTCACAGATGACAATATCGGATAAATTTATGTTACTTTTTCTGAGATTGTGGCAAACCACGCTAGAAACAAGTTTCTCTCTTTTTTTTTTTTTCTGGAGTAAAGTAAACTAATTCACATACTATCCCAAATTGAATCCCGGAGTAAATACATTCAGTTATGCCCTTACTTATTCCAAAAATCAATTTCTTTAGTTTGCCGGCACTGGGAAGGGCACAAAAACCACACATGTGCTTCAGAAAACCTTCTTGATTCTTTCATATTCAGACTTGCAGACATTCATACCCTTATTTGTCCCAAAACAAATATACCTACCTAGTTTTTGTTTTTTTTTTAAGGAAACTAAAATACTGCTACRCCCTTGCTGTAGATAATCTTCTGGGTGGTTTTAACTGCTGACTTCTTCTATGTGCCTTTTGACTAAATATTTCTGTACACTGCACTATGAGCATGATTTTGTCCAATGCCTTTTGATAATCGGCTGTGGGAGGAGCTAAGGAAAGGGAAGAAAGTAACTGGGAGGTGAGGGAGCAGCAGAGAGGGAAACTCTATCTCTTGTGGGATCTAKTCCATAAGGGCAGCGAGCAGGTAGGAGAGCTCAGTGCTGCTGTGAGTGAGGGACAGGGCRGTTGTGTCTGACACATTTCTAATGTAGCTGAATCTCCTACACATTCTACAGAGAGATTTTTTTTTTCAAAAATACGCTCAAGACGATTGATGTCTCAACCTTTTGCTCAGAAAGATCAARTGTGCCAGAAAAGTCGATTTATAAGGTTTATTTCATGACCCTAATGTTAAACAGAAGGAGTTCTGTACTYGAGAGCCTTGCTCATGCAGGCCAGGCAAGTGCAGGCACTGCAGGTGAGAGCAGTAAGAACACTCCTCATTGCCATTGTGCTCTGGTTATCAAATCCCCAGAGGAAACAGATCTTCCTGGAAAACTTAGTGAAGTGCTGCCTCACTGCTCAGCCTTTCAAAGATAAGCCCAGTCCAAGAGTACCCTGTTTGCACGGAATGCAAGTAGGTTCAAACATGAATTATTGAAAAAAATATCCAGTGTATCTACAAATTTGATTTTCCTCTTAGCTGAAACGTTAAGACATTCAAATTAAAAGGTCATGAGTCCTGCTAGCTCCTCTTCATATCTCTTTTCCAGAACAGAAGTGAGATGAAGTGGCCTCAGGCTTTGGCCAGAACTTGCTGGGATAGACAGAAAGGGGGAAAGAGACTTATTTGTTCCAATACGCCATTTATCATTTTTAATTAAATACAGCCCAGGAATTTCCCCCGTTGTACAGGGAGGACCAGAGTGCCTGTGATGGACATTTAGGGTTCCCAGCCACAGTCCTGGATCTGTTCACCAGCCCAGCATTCCCTAAACACACCACTAAACCAAGCCCCACGTGCTGACAGTGACTTGCTTCACCCCAGTTTGCACCAACCTGCTCTGCCCCACCTAATGGTGTCTATAACATCATATATGCTCTGCCCTGGGCTTCTCAGACATTTAAGTTGTCCTCAAGCTGCTCATTGCCTTCATTTTGGTCTTTATGAAACATGGATAGAATATTCCCAGTCCCGGGGACGTTGAGGGCAGTAAATGAGCAGTGTGAAACCCTCTGTGCCCAATCTCAAAGGCTCCGTGTTGGGTGGAACCTGCAGCTCAACAGCTCTGCTCGCAGGAGGGAAGGGAGGCAGCAACAACTGGCAAGAGCAAAGCTTCAGAAACTGTTCCCTTCTTTCCAGTTGGTAGGAAAAGCAGAGAGGGACTGGTTTCTAACAGCCATGGAGACTTTTCMATAAAGAGACAGATTAATCATGCTCTCTCCAGTCAATGCCACCAGGGAAGTTGGGAGCTGGGGTCGCTGCAAACTCCACATGTTTTCTCAGACTCTGCTCCTCGAGCTGTCCGTGCTTAATTCCTTTGGCTTACATGTGCCTGGGCCTTTTTCATGTGCCAGCTGGTATTTACCCCCCGTGTGACACATTGCAGATAAACTGACAYAGACGATGCCCTCTCCCCACTTTCACACAGATTACAGATGCTTATTGTAAATAAACAAAYAAAACCATGTTATGCCACTGAGTTCTCTCTTCTATAAGAACTAATTTGCAGGGAAAAGGACTGTAATAAAAAGAAAAAAAATAAATAAATAAAAACCCACAGAGAGGATTTTGAGAAAATATTTCTTTCAGAATTTGSTGTATTTATTCAATACCCATTTATCCAATTTATTCAATTCAATATTTATTCTAATATGCTTTTTTACATACTGAACTGTGATGTAATTTAAGTTTCTGTCTCAACAATACATTGAGACATAGATTATACATTGAGACCTACATTTCCATAGTTCAGGTTAAATTTCTTTTGAGGTTAATTGGAGCCAAAGTGGTGATTGGCCAAAGTCCTGAGCTGCAGCACACGGTGACCTCCAGTTCTGCTGCAGCACCTAATTCTTACTGCCCTGTACAATCTTCTCCTCCCTTTAGCAGGAATGTTTTTAAACTTGAGCTCTTCATTTCCAGTTCCAGTGTGGAGGCACTAAATTTGAAAGAGCTTTGGCTTTCATTAGCAACTCATCAGTACCAACAAAACCACAAACGACAAAAAAAGCACATCAGCGTGCTTTTCAGCACCGGCACTGACTGACATCCCCTCCTTCCTTGAGCTTTTTGTGTTTTGGGCAATTTTTTGTTGTCGGTTCTTTAATCAGTGAAACTAGACCATTGAGCTTGGGGAAGGAAAAGAGAGCGGGTCCTTTCATTTTATAATTAGTGGAAATTCAGTAGGAGCATTAACAGCTGTCTCTTTGAAAGACGCGCTCGGCATCATCTATGCACGAGTTAGGGCACAGACCGGAGAGAAACAGCAGCAGAAACACATCTCACATCCACCCTGAGCTTCTGACTGAGGGACAGCCCCAGCTCAAGGCTTGGGCAGGCTGATGGCTTTGTTTGGCTCTTTGCAGAACGTAACTTTTCATTTTTTTCCTTGCTGATTAACAATGTGGAGGAGAAGGCGCGAGAGAGGCAGACAGAAAGACAGACAGAGCGTCCCACATGATGAGATCAATTAGGCAATCATTTTGGACATGTTCAGACAAAGAGGGTGGTCTCCTTGGAAACTGCAATCACAGGCACACTCACTCAGAATAACTTCTCCCACATTCTATTCTTTGCTCGCTACAACAAACTCTGAGGGACAATCGCACATTGCAGTGTCTGCAGACTCGTCAGCATTTCCAACGCTGAAGAGCACGGCCCCTGCTCTCCTCACTGACAAATTTACCAGACCCAAACATTAAAAACTGTATCAGGAGTGGCTAGGCAGAGTGCACAACATTTAAAGACAAAAATCACAGCATTTTGGAAAGCAGAATGGTATAAAAAATACCTCTTAAAAACTTGAAAGGCTTCAGAAAACTCTCTGACATAAAATCAAACAGTTGGGGAAAGTTCAGTGCCTGAAATTAAATAGTAGGCTTACTACAGGGACAAGGAAAAAACTCCATATACTTAGTAAATGCTTTCCTTTTCCATTTGGAAAATAAAGGAAACAACATTTTATATCTACGTTTACAAAAAAAATTCTTCGGACCACATTGTTTTTATCTACCAAACTATTTTACTACTGAGACAAAGAAAATCCCACCCCCTTCTGCAAGACTGGGATCCAATCTTTAATGCTTTGAGCAATAAAGTCAGACATTACAAAAATAGGCCTTGACTGTGTTAACTTCTGTACTGACAAAAGGTGGCTGTTTGAAACAGAGGAGAGCACGATTAAAGTGCTTTTTTTGAAAAAAATAAAGAATCATATAAGGTTAGACTCCTCCCAAACACAACATTTCAGAGTCTTCTGAAACATTTGAAGACATCCTGGAGTTTTTACCATATTAAATAACCTTCATTGTACTCATTTCTTTGTCTGCCTCTCACTGGAGTGTAACACAGCTCAATTAATGTGAGAGGGATACGGTACAGGGTGCTGAGACCAAACACAAGCTGCAACACAGTTTAATGGAACAATAGGTGAAATATCTGCCACAGTAATACAGCTTCAATTAACCTCAAAATGAACTGCACTGTTTCAGGCAAAAAAGACAGAATTTTGTAATTGGAAGCTTTGAAACCAAGCAGTGCCAACATAAGCAGCAGGAGAGCCAAGTGGCCCTGCAAGAGAAAAGATCTGTTACCGGAGCTCCCGTTTCACCCCGTAGAAAAGTTCCACACTGGAACTCCCTGGAACTTGGAAAAACTTGGAAATGAATGCAAAATAAGGTGGTCTGACACAGGGATGAGCACTGCAACTGCCAGTGGAGCCCAAACCTGCCTGAGTAGCTCTGAACTCATCAGCTCATTGTTAGCACTGGGACTAAACGAAGGAAAATTAATTAATCCCACGCACTGCACCAGTATTGCCCTGCTGAGGACATTYCTCTTTCAAATGGACCTCCAGATGCCATACTAAGTTTTTCCTTTGCTATCTGAAAGCAGATGCAAATTGCAGCAGAGTAAGTTCTCACAAATGCTTAAAAAAATACAAAATACAGAGAAATCGAATCCAAATTGAAATTTTGAGCTGAAGCTGTGCTTTAAAATCAGACTAATGGAAATATTTACATAGGATTCTCTCCCCTTTCTGCTGCCCAAGGGAAGGAGGGAGCACACTTGTCCTCTCCTTCTGCAGAACAGTTTTTTGCAAAAGGAACGTGCTGCAATTTCTCTCTGAACTTTAGCACAAGACTCCTTGCAAGCACATTTTTCTTGCAAGWAACTAAAACAAATTGCAGAAGCTCTGTTTCTCYACAGATTTGGCTTYGTGACTTCACCTGCCAAGTTTTGCATCTACAACATCTCCTRCCTCTAGACTGTAAATGATCAGGATTAAAAGCACAAATTTCTAAATTCATACAACTGCAAAGAAAGTGTTTTCATCCAAGTAAAAATGGCCAAAGGTCCAGGGCTCCTGCTGACCTCAGCATGAGTCTTTTGGGTTTTTGAGATACCCCARTGCCTGGGCCAGCCTTTGTCTGTGMCATCTCAGTCCRTGTCAGTGGTAATCTCAGAATTAGTGCAGAGCTTTGCTGGGTAAGGATTCACTGAAGGGGATTCTTGGATCAGTTTTACACAGTCAGCCCTGCCAGCAGAAAAYAAAATTGCTTTGTGGATCTTGCAAATTACAGCTGTGTGCTTTTAATAATGAAAACCTCAGAAGGTGAACTACTAAATTATTATTTTCAGAATTCATAATTGCAGGCATTTTATTCTTTKGCCCTAATTTCGTGGAAGCATTTTCATACAGAACAGTGGAAATAAAATCTAAAAATTACATCAGTCTCGCTGTCTCCCTTGAATCTCTCCAGTGCAGTTGGTCATGGGAAGTATTTGAGTTTTACACAGGGGTGACCTATGCATTTTAGAGATTCCCTGACTCAATCTGCTGCTCACTSAGAGTGCCAAGGGCATTTTCAGCTCTCTGCTTGGCAATCTGCTGCCTTACAGGAGGGGATAATTTTGATTTTCCATCATTTGATTCTCCAGGAGTGATGCCACAGTCAGAGTGAGCATCTCCTGTTCAGGGGCAGAGCCATGGTACCTCTGCTCTTCTGTGAGCTCTCAGATGGAAATGTGGGCTCCAGACATCTCCAGCCTCCCCATTCTGCTCTAAAGGGCTGACTCACAGAAAAATATGGAAACTCATGGACTCATGGAAACATCACATGGACACTGTGATGGGATCACAGCTTTTTGTTACCCACAGACACGTGGACACACAYGAAATGGGTGTTTTTGTTAACCACMGACACTTAGCAGTTTGTTGGCATTGCAAAGAGTCAATCAGACACTTTTTTGGACAATCCCTGCAGAATCTGTGATAATTCACTGGACATGGTTCATTTCCATCCTCCAGTACAAATCTCTAAGAGCTCAGCAACACCGGTCCTGATGGTGTATATAAGAATATCCTTATTTACGTCCAGAAAATACTTTGTGTTGCTTCCCAGAGGAGGCAAATTGAAAGGGCCTAATTCTGGATTGCTGAGATTGTGTTCACTGAAGGCAATAAAAAAAYCCCAAAATCCAGGTTCCAGTGAGCCCTGGAACAGGCAAAGAGGCCTTCCAGAGTGTTATATCCAAACAAAAACACATGAGGAGCTATTTTTCTTGTGAAAAGATAAGCTGTGGGGTAAATAACACACAAATAAATCAACTTTTAGTTACAGAAAGCCACTTAACAATGGACTCGAACAAATAAAGAGATGGGAGCTGGATTCCAGAAGGGGTGTTCTCCTTTCCTTTAAAARATACAGAAAAAAATACACCCAAAATTAAGGAAAGCACATCTGAACTAAACCAAAATTCTATACACATTACTAAATTTTACAATCATCACAGCAATCTCACATGTCAAACATGCTGGCATTTTCCATTCTAAATCAGCAAAAGGACACTTTTTGCTGCATTTTTCCATTTAAAAAAACTTTTTAAAATAACATTTCTGAATTTAGAAATATTTCAAATTACTAAAGGATGCAGATTTTGAAAAAGAAGCACAAGTTAAAGTATACAAATCAGGAAAGCAATTCAGGGAGGGAGGGAGGAAGGGAAGGATGCTCTCACCGTAAGATGGGATCCATTTTTCTCCCCTGTGGGAAAGCTGCTGAAGCTTTGCCCAAGGTGTGTAWACTGAAGACCTCCTATCTGCACTAAAAAAGTTATCTGAAGGGGTGGTTGATGAGAAATTAGGACATCTATCAATCACCTTCAGGAAAAGCCTCAGTGGAATTAGACATTGTGTTTCCCAGTTTGCCTCTCCACTTAGCTGAACACTTTAGAAAGAATGCTGAAAGTTCTTCTTACCCACTTCCCTTCCCTGGTTTTTGGTGGTTTACCACTGATCATTATCATCTGACCCATAATGAAACTATTTGATGGTTTGTCATTATATCATCCAATTATATTGCATGATGTGAGCACTTCTTTAATTTCCACATTCTCTGTTTTAATTCCAACAGGTTCCTACTAATGAAAGGGACAGAAAGTGTAAGTGGTTCTCCTAAAAACRGTGTAAATGCTTCAATGAGAAACCTCAGGGCAGTTCAAGGCTGTAAATACARCAGATATTTACAGGAAGCACAGGAAAACAATGTAACAAAGACATCAGATCTAACTCTCAGATGCTGGACACAGTCCCCACATCTTTACTGCTTTGTCAGTGTATATCCTTCACTGCTACATTACAATCCAATAAATTCAGAGAAAATGAGCATTAGCACATGGAAAAATCAGAGAGCTCAAAACAATTAGTTATGATGGCTTTTTTCAATCCATGTGTATTTGGGATGGGATGCCCATGTACTCACAGTAAATAAAACCCAACCCAGCTCCTGCTGATGTAAGTGAATAATTTGCTTTTCTGTTCCTGGGGACTGRGATGAAAGCAGGCTTGTCTTTCCTCCCAGTTCTACCAATTGCTTGAGGTGGAACAACATCAGCAAAATTCCTGCTAGTGCCTGCCTGAATAGTTCTGCTTCGGTTAAAATTACGCTTATTGTGTTTAGGTTATGTCAAATAAATTAACCAAGCTACACTAAAAAAAAAAAAATCAGTCCCCCATTAATGTAAGACCAACCACCCAGAGCATTAACCTGGCTTTTTTTGTATTGTCACGTAATAACACTAAAACAGCAATTTTGACAASAAGTGTTTAGTGGATGAGGCCTTAGAATCCTTTTTAGACTAAACTGAGAGACCAGAGTTTCACATCACATGAGACTGGACCAAAACACTTCGAAGTCAGTGCAACAATTATTGCAAAAAAGTGAAGTTAGACTGATTCAACAAATTAGAAGCTGTTTGGAAGTGAAGACCACAACGATTATCAACTAACACTAGAACAACACTTCTAGCACAAAGGATTTGGTTCCTGCWGAAGAATAAGAATGGAAATGAAAGAAAGAACCTCAAAGCCTTCACCATATTCTAGGAAGGAAAAATCCTTCTCACAGAATAGAGACTAGTACAATAGAGCAATTACATTTTAACAGAAGTGCCACTGCTCTGGAAGCAAGCTTCAAAATGTGACCATTACCTGTATCTTTAAACATCTGGATCACTGCAGTTGTGCCTCTGGAAGAAAAGCCAAAGTGGGAAAGGAACAGAAGCCAATAATGTGGTTGCAAAGCTCATCTGACCTACCAAGTTTAATATTCAAAAAGGGAGGAAAAGAAATCAACTTTGTGCAGAAATGCTTTCTTGTTTTGTGGCTTTTGTTATCCTGGTACRTACACATACATATTTAATCAAGGTGTAGGACTTCACTCTGCACTCTTGAAAAGCAGATCAATACCCTGACAAGCAGCCRCATAAAGCAAGATGAAGTCAAGATTTAAGAGTCTAAATGCTTTGGAAATGTTTTTCTCAGACTATATTCATTCAAATCTTGTTCAGCTTCCTACTATCCCTTGCTCCTTGTGTAACGGTGCAAGGGGCAAACCCACTGAAATGAAATTTTACACCCAAATAAAAACCCCTGACATWACAGCCACACATGGATTTTATTCCTCCTCTAATGCTGGTATACTTTTTATTYTCAGATTTGTAAGCAGATCATTTTGGTATCTATTAGTCATCAGTGAAGAAACCCCAAATTATTTTCAGGAACATGAATGAAAACTTCTTGCTCAACTTCTTCCTCTTGAGTCAAATCTGTGTGTCCTCCACTGACTTGGGCTTCCTTTCAAAGCACCTTCCTTCTCCCATTTTTTTCCCCATTTTTTCCATACTAATGTATTGTAATAAAAATATCTATTGTTTATATTCCATGAATGAAGTAGAACTGAAACCAAAGAAAACCCCCATATACTGAATATTTAGATCTCCTCCTATGCTAAAGAGAGGGTAGAAGTGTTAAATCAGCTCTCATTAACTGCTTTGAAATGAGAGGGGATGCCTCAAAGATTGACAGATCTCTATCAGTTTCCACATTGCCTGTCATAGTTTTCAAATAATTTCTGCCCCAAGGAAAAAGCAGCTTCAGGAACTCCAGTTTTAGCATTTACAAGGGGTTTACTCTCTAGAGCCACGTGGACAGCAAAAAAAGTAACTTAGAGGAAGAAAATTTAGGATTAAGACTTGCAACTGGATGAGATTCTTCTAGAAAAGGCAGTTAATAATGGTGCCAAGGTTTGAGATGGTTTAAACACTCACAATTCTGGTAGAAGGCTTCAGTATTCAGCCAGACAAGAATCTGTATTTTAAAGAAATTTCACTGAAAGCAAAACTAAA
The DNA here is from genome assembly GCF_030028575.1 of Malurus melanocephalus. NCBI lineage: Eukaryota > Metazoa > Chordata > Aves > Passeriformes > Maluridae > Malurus > Malurus melanocephalus. The sequence continues at coordinate 1,099,598 of NW_026623429.1, forward strand.
ATGGCATAGAAGGGATTGATATTTAAACCTGCCACCTCAAAGAAYAACCAACCAAATTATTTTCCATTCAGCCAGGCAAGTTGAGCAAGCAACAATTGAACTTAAACCAGATCCTTCTGCCTCAGACATTGTTCTCACATGTGGTTTTAAGAACTCRAATGGCAGCACGTTAACCTTCATTATTCCTTGTTTAGCTTGCAGCATTTAAACAACACATCTGTTTTCACAGATACAAAATGGAATGTTTTCACATCTGTCTTCACATGTCCTCCCCTGCCCCCACTTGGGAGGAAAGAGAGCATTTGTCTACTCATTTTGCTCTCTAAGTTGGAAATGTTCATCACACAGAACATGGATGCAATTAAGCAACTGAGAGCTGTTGTTTTGTTCTTAAAGCAGTGAGTTAAGCTGAGCTTTGTCCTCACCCGAGCAGGATGGTTCCTCTGTTCCAGTTCACAGGATGGATGGAGCTGAGCAAGGGATGCAGGAGGAGAAAGGAGTGATGAGCTCTGACAAARCAGGGCTGAGGGACCCGGGATCTTCATCCTATGGAGAGAAAATTGAGGAGGCATTTTTACATCCCTGTATCCATTTAAAAATGGGGTGTCAGTCACCCCATTCTGCCCTGTCCAGAATCCCACTCCCTATGGGGTTAGTGGGATTAAGGGTTACCAAACTGAGCTGTGAATACACATTATTGGGATTTTTGACAGAGCATCTCACAGCTGCTGAGCTATGTCCCACCAGCATTTTATGGTACAGACAACTACACATTTACGTGTTCAGAAGACATTAAAAATTATGCAAATCAGGAAGACCAAGAAAAAACCATGAAAACCAGCTATTTTTTCTCGTCTGCCCCACTCTGATGTATTTAATGGCATCAGTTTGTATTTAATCCATATTAATAGAGCAGAAAGCAGTTTTCTGTCTGAGACAGACACGGATTGGATTAGCTCACTTTATTTAGAAGCAAAATTAAAAATTAAGAAATAGAACTAAAATTGYTATAAAATTGTGAGTTCTGGCTTAGGTGCTTTAGGCCTGGTAGGWTGTACCCTACTTTCTACCTACCCTAACCTGATTCCACTCCATCTCCTGTGCATCTTTAAATGAAAATATTTCTCATCCTCAAAAAAAATTGAAARCTTGCTGACATATGCTCATGGATACATTCTCCACACAGTTCCTTCTCCTCCCAACTACGCTTTTCATGTGATTCTGTGCCCTTACACACAGAAGGTGACAATGAGAGGGAGGGGAAAAAATAGATCTGTTTCAATGTAACATTAAATACTACTCTAGAAATTAGGTATAGGGAAGAAAAGACATCATGTGGTGCCATGCAAGTTTTGCTATTAGGAGAAGAGGTTTTCCACATTATCCACAAATGATAAATTGTAAAATGTTAGGCAGTCATACAGCTTGTTTCAAACCAAAATCTTTACATCTTCTTTCTATGTCAGGGCTATGCCAGAAAACAGAAGGTATGTTCTGTCATGGGAGAAATCCCCATCCCAAAGAGACTAATCCTGCCCTTGCTAGGCTTTCATTCAGTTTTGCATAAAAATATAATTTCTGTTCTGCTTCTACAAAGAGARGGCACTGGTAATCTTTGTTTTTGCAAAGGCAAACTTTCACCAGCTTCCCTCCACAAAAACCCCACAACATCCCCAACACACAAACCCCAACTGTTTAATATCTTTAGAGTCATCTTAAAAATAGTTAATTAACTATTGTAGGTGTTTAAAAAAGGTTCTCACGGAGGAGTGGGAGGTATCAGTATCAGCACCTTGCTGAATTCTTTTTTCAAGTGGGAACAGTTAACCCAGCTGGAGTTTTAGGGAGCCTGTCTTATGGAAGAGCAGAATGCAGCACAGTTTCAAAGGGTTCCACACCTGTACGAATGATCTTTGCAGCCTGCATAAATCCATGAGAAAGAAAAGCAGATTTTGCAATGTTACTATTTTATGATATAGCATATGATGTATTACGCTACTATATATTGCATTCAGATGATATATCTCATATAATATATAATATCATATCTCATATAACAGATAATACACCACTCAGATAATGTATTGCATTCAGATAATATATCAACTCTCAAATKTTGGCAAGGTTTCCAATTCACATTTAGGAGTCCATGACCACAGTCATGAGCCACTTAAACAATGTAGATTTAATTTTTATGCTTTTTTTTTTTTGTAAATTCTGCCAGCCCACAGAGTTAGACACATAGAATTCTACCAYGGCCACCTTTCTGAGATCTGCCAAGACCTAGAGACGCAGAATGCTGATTCCTCCCAGAACATTCCTTCCAGTGTCCTTTTACATTTGTCTGAAATAAACACTCAATKAACAGTTTCTCACTAAATACATACTTATTGTGTGTATCAAGATATTGCAAATGTTATCAACACAAAAATCCAAAGCCCTTGCTGGACAGACTCATTTCAAAAGACACAACCCTTGTGCCAGAGACTGGGAGAAATTTATTAAATAAACAACAGAATGCAACATCGTTTTCAGAAAAGTCGTAAATGAAACAAAGATCCTTCCAAATTCTGATCTCACAACTATGACATTTTCTTAATGGCAGTGAGAATTATTTCAAGATCCAAAAAATATCCAAAAAAGATCAAGCTAGTGCTTTAGCAAGCATTTAAAAATTCCAGTGTTTGTATTTSTCATCACATGGTTATCACACCGGTTACATACACTAAAAATCTGTATTTGTACATTCATGTGTATTTTACCCAATGCATTATTTCACTGCCTCATTTCATTGCATTGTTGTTTATGTCCACATGTACAAAGAAGAACATGGATTAAAAAAAAAAAAACCAAAACCACTCCCAGCTTTTTTTTTTGCCTATAACTTAGCCTATTATCCCTGTCATTATTTATGGCATAATAAAAATATGTGCATTAAAAAAGGACACGGTTGCAGCTCTCTCAATAAAAAAAATCCAAACCTTCAGATACTTTTTATACACTAATACGTCCATACAATGTGTTTAGGTTTTTTTCCACCTGCCTTTTCTATCACAAAATTTTCAAAAAGAAGCACAGAGATCGAGCCTGCTGCTTGCAAYATAAAAGCTGATTACTGGGCAGATCTCAAGAGAAAAGGAATTTATTCGGGCTGGAAGCATTAAAGCAATTCAGACTTTCTGGATTACATCACTGGAAGCAGTATGTCATTTGTTCCAATTGATGCCATTTGCTCACAGAAAAGCCAGTATTTTACAAAGCACCTTAGCATATTCATGCTTTCCTTCTTCCTGGCACTGTGATCCCTCACTTCCAGCTGACACATGGAACACATGAGAAAGGCAAAGCAGAAGAATTGTCTGACAAATACATTTTACCCCAACCCAACTAAGCACAACAGATGCAGTGCTGCATCAACAGAGCTTTAAGCATCCCCTCGTAACTGAAAACGTCAAAAGAATTCCCCACATTCTGTTCATACAATGACCTTGGATAACTTAGATCTGCTCTTGTGGGATTTGGAACTCTTTCCCAAATGGATGTGAGATGAGGTAATGCCATTTGAACGGGGCTGAGCACTGAAACGTTACATGCAGAACTCAAACCTCTTGGCCCCAGCTCTAACCTTGCAATCACAGTWAACTGGGTCAGTGGAATTTCTCAACTTCCACTTCTGGTTTCTTTGCTTCTATGTTTGCAGAGTGCCAGCTCCATATGGATAAYAAACTCATAGATGGTATTTCAAATTGACACTGTGAAAGCATTTGACTGCAAGGAGCACAGATTTGTGCTGYTCACCAACAGCGTGCACTGCAGGATGAGACTGAGCTGTGTAAGGTCAAGAGTAAGCCCTGGCTGTGTCACCACAGCAAGAACAGGGTCAACCAACTGCAGGAAACATTTTTGATCACCAAAGGATACTTCTTTTTAAAAGTGCTTTAACAATTGGCCCTATCCGAAGCACAGGATGATCGCATTTTTAAAGCGACTCTAAGGTCAATTAAAATCAAGCAACTTCATCCCATGTCCTCTAAGGTCAATTAAAATCAAGCAACTTCATCCCATGTCCTCTAAGGTCAATTAAAATCAAGCAACTTCATCCCATGTCCTTAGAAGTGAATAAAGTTGTGGAAAAGTATGTTTTATATGATTTGACCTGCGAAAAAGAAGACTTTGCATTTTAAAATCTCTAGAATAACAGTGGCACAATCAATGCAAGTGTTAATGTAACAGATGCAGCAGCTGAGTTTGTTATGTGAAACAGAGGGGGTTTGGTGCTGGTCTCATCTATTTACCCCACAAATACATCGTGCTGAGCTTCTAAAACCTGGTAACACTGAACTCTCAGCGAGCAAGAATTCACCAGGACTTAAGGCTGTGCAGTACCAATCTAAATATCCACAACCAACTCACAGAGCTCTGCAGATACCCACAGATACATGGATACAATGAGCTAAGTTTCCTACAGGTTTTTCGTACAGAAAAATCACCAGCCAACTAGCAGAAGACATGCTGTCTGAGATTTAAACAAATTGCTGAGTCCCTGGTTAACCTCTGGCAGAGCCCTTTTCATTTTAAATGCATACCACTTGTTTCTAAAATACCCATGTCAAAATAAAATTAAAGACKAATTCAAAGAGAAAGCAGAACCACAGAAGCAACGATGCTCCCCCTTATCTTCTTCACCTTCGATGGGTCAATTTTTGTCTATGCCTCAAATCCTGTTCACAATTTTTAAAAGGAACTGTGGAATGGCATGTCTGGCAACACCATAAATCACCAGTGCAGTATAAACTGCATACACAAATCCCATGAAAAGGCACACGCTCATGGTTTCAATCCTTGTCTTAAAAAGAACAAAATTCTGGGCAGAGAACACCCTAAAGTAGGCAGAACAACACCATAAACTACAGTGCTGCAGAGGCTCCCTAAAATGCAGATGCTCCTAAACCAGATTTTTAGATAAAGATGAAAATTAAACCTCCCAAATTCACTCCTCCTTGCTCCTCTTCTGGGAACACACACCCACCACAAACATCACCAAGGGAAAAGCAACCCCAAATACATTCACAGCATGGAAGTTATTCGCAATTTCTCGCTCTGGGTGATCAAATGGTAACAAAGATTGGTGCAGGAAGAACCAGCTTTAAGGTTTCCTTCTTTCTAAACTGGCCATATACTGACAGGCCCAATTACAATTAATGCTTCTCCACTTTTCTGTAGTGTTTTTTTTTCAGCAGGCCATCAGAATTCATAATTCTTCATACCACATGACTACCGGAACATCAGCAGTTTCACGGACAAACACAAGTGTAAATATACTCGGATACAGGCTTTCTGTAAAGCTTCCACACAACTGCGGTGTTCGCAGTGAAGTCTTTTGGAGCCCGAGGCTGTGTCGAGAAGGCAGGAAGGGCAGGACAGGCAGGCTCTGGGCCATCCTTCCCATCGGATCAGCCCTGCCCCACAACAGGACTCACTCCTGGATCCCTCCTGTCTTACACCTGGATTCTCCCTGTCTCACCCCTGGATTCCCCTGTCTTACCCCATCATCAGCCCCTGGATNGAGACTGAGCTGTGTAAGGTCAAGAGTAAGCCCTGGCTGTGTCACCACAGCAAGAACAGGGTCAACCAACTGCAGGAAACATTTTTGATCACCAAAGGATACTTCTTTTTAAAAGTGCTTTAACAATTGGCCCTATCCGAAGCACAGGATGATCGCATTTTTAAAGTGACTCTAAGGTAAATTAAAATCAAGCAACTTCATCCCATGTCCTCTAAGGTCAATTAAAATCAAGCAACTTCATCCCATGTCCTCTAAGGTCAATTAAAATCAAGCAACTTCATCCCATGTCCTTAGAAGTGAATAAAGTTGTGGAAAAGTATGTTTTATATGATTTGACCTGCGAAAAAGAAGACTTTGCATTTTAAAATCTCTAGAATAACAGTGGCACAATCAATGCAAGTGTTAATGTAACAGATGCAGCAGCTGAGTTTGTTATGTGAAACAGAGGGGGTTTGGTGCTGGTCTCATCTATTTACCCCACAAATACATCGTGCTGAGCTTCTAAAACCTGGTAACACTGAACTCTCAGCGAGCAAGAATTCACCAGGACTTAAGGCTGTGCAGTACCAATCTAAATATCCACAACCAACTCACAGAGCTCTGCAGATACCCACAGATACATGGATACAATGAGCTAAGTTTCCTACAGGTTTTTCGTACAGAAAAATCACCAGCCAACTAGCAGAAGACATGCTGTCTGAGATTTAAACAAATTGCTGAGTCCCTGGTTAACCTCTGGCAGAGCCCTTTTCATTTTAAATGCATACCACTTGTTTCTAAAATACCCATGTCAAAATAAAATTAAAGACGAATTCAAAGAGAAAGCAGAACCACAGAAGCAACGATGCTCCCCCTTATCTTCTTCACCTTCGATGGGTCAATTTTTGTCTATGCCTCAAATCCTGTTCACAATTTTTAAAAGGAACTGTGGAATGGCATGTCTGGCAACACCATAAATCACCAGTGCAGTATAAACTGCATACACAAATCCCATGAAAAGGCACACGCTCATGGTTTCAATCCTTGTCTTAAAAAGAACAAAATTCTGGGCAGAGAACACCCTAAAGTAGGCAGAACAACACCATAAACTACAGTGCTGCAGAGGCTCCCTAAAATGCAGATGCTCCTAAACCAGATTTTTAGATAAAGATGAAAATTAAACCTCCCAAATTCACTCCTCCTTGCTCCTCTTCTGGGAACACACACCCACCACAAACATCACCAAGGGAAAAGCAACCCCAAATACATTCACAGCATGGAAGTTATTCGCAATTTCTCGCTCTGGGTGATCAAATGGTAACAAAGATTGGTGCAGGAAGAACCAGCTTTAAGGTTTCCTTCTTTCTAAACTGGCCATATACTGACAGGCCCAATTACAATTAATGCTTCTCCACTTTTCTGTAGTGTTTTTTTTTCAGCAGGCCATCAGAATTCATAATTCTTCATACCACATGACTACCGGAACATCAGCAGTTTCACGGACAAACACAAGTGTAAATATACTCGGATACAGGCTTTCTGTAAAGCTTCCACACAACTGCGGTGTTCGCAGTGAAGTCTTTTGGAGCCCGAGGCTGTGTCGAGAAGGCAGGAAGGGCAGGACAGGCAGGCTCTGGGCCATCCCTCCCATCGGATCAGCCCTGCTCCACAACAGGACTCACTCCTGGATCCCTCCTGTCTTACACCTGGATTCTCCCTGTCTCACCCCTGGATTCCCCTGTCTTACCCCATCATCAGCCCCTGGATATCCCCTGTCTCAGTCCATGATCCCCTTTGGATCCCCTCTGTCTCAGGCCCGGATCCCCCCGGGATCCCTCCTCTCTCACCCCATGATCCCCCCTGTATCCCCCCTGTCTCACCCCATGATCCCCCCGGATCCCCCCTCTCTCACCCCATGATCTCCCCCGGATCCCCCCTGTCTCACCCCATGATCCCCTCTGGATCCCCCCTGTCTCACCCCATGATCCCCCCTGGATCCCCGGTGCGCTCCATCCCTGCCCGCGGGTCTTGTCTTCCCTGTGCCGCCACCTGCCGGCCGCGTCCGGCTCTGCAGCGCCCGCTCCCGCAGGAATCCCACAGGAACCCAGCAGGAACCCCGGCTCCCGCAGGAATCCCACAGGAACCCCGTGTCCAGCAGGAACCCAGCAGAAACCCCGGCTCCAGCAGGAATCCCACAGGAACCCAGCAGGAACCCCGGCTCCTGCAGGACCCCGGCTCCCGCAGGAATCCCGCAGGAACCCAGCAGGAACCCCGGCTCCTGCAGGAACCCAGCAGAAAGCCCGGCTCCCGCAGGAACCCCGCAGGAATCCCGCAGGAATCCCGGCTCCAGAAGGAACCCCAGCTCCAGCAGGAATTCCGCAGGAATCCTGCAGGAGTCCCAGCTTCCGCACACTCCGGCTCCCGCAGAACCCCCGCTCCCGCATCCTACCCAACCCACTGGGGACGGCCTGCACTTAGAGATCAACATGACTGGCCTGGAAAAACCATAAAAACATATATGTTAGTCCATACTTCAGGCACTGAGATCATTGTGAGCTACTCCAGCAGCAGGAGTTTTGTAGGTGCCAACATGTGATTAACACRCACGCATCCCACTACATTTCAAAATTCCCCATGCCCAGTACTGAGAAAAGCAGGGTTTTAAACTGGAGCAGAGTTTATGCAGACCAGATGCAACCATAAAAATACAAACCACTTGAACCTTAATAAAATACACAGTAATGAAAATGTTGTAAAACAGATACTAAACCCATAAAATATTAACAAGCTTAATCAAAATGAACCAGGGTCAAAACCACTAAGTCCAGCCATCATTTASAGAGAGACAACAAACACCAGATGGATTCTGATTTGGAACAAGAGGAGGAGAAAGAAAACCTCCAAACCTATTCTCAGCATTGTGGCAATCTGCAAGACAAAATACACAGAGCATTTAATGTTTCACTGACTTGAATAGCTACAGGTCTGCTACTAAAACTCACTCRGTCACAACTCATCATCTATTCTGTGAAAGACACATGTGGTATGTGCTAATAATACACAAAATGAGGGAAGTTGGCATTTCTCTCCTCTCAATCCCTTCTTTAATGTTATTTTCTGAAGAACTTTGCAAAACTCTTCTGCACTCTGCTTTAATGCAAATATAAAAAAAAAAATAGGATTTTATAGAAGACACAGGTTCTTATAATTCAGTATTTCTTACATGTATGTGAAGTTACCTTTCTGGCATTAAAAGTAACATCTATGTGAAAAAAAGTCTGAAAATGAGGTAACATGTATTTGTATAYGTATAAAAAATCATATATAACAACGTAAACGTGACAAACCAAGAAAACGCCTCCCATATTCCTCTAGATCATGAAAATGATCTGTCACATCTAATCATTTTACCTCAGTATTTTCCTTTTTGCAGGAGTGCAGCTCCCTGTYTACCAAACTTTCTGAACCACTTAAATTCCCTCAAGGCAAACACTACATTCCTTACTATGGTTTGATATCGGTATGATGCTGTGATTGCAAATACCATGGTTTTATAAAATACATTTTATTACCCATTATTCTTGGGTTCCACAGGGCAATTGTAACATTCAATTCTATAAAAGCAGCAGAAAGGTTATAGATTGCCAAGGTTTAGGATTCACTCCTCTGAGCTGATTGCTGCGCTTGCACAGATCCACAGCAGACCTTCATGCACGTGTGGATCAAAACTTCCAAATCTTTGCAYTCCAAGCATTTAAAAAGCAAAAAAAAAATTATAAAGCAAACTTGAAAACGTTGGTTGCCAACTCCTTTTTTTGTCTACAGGCTTTTTAAAAAAAGTCTTTGCAAGCACTTTACTGGGTGAGGAACACTTGATTTTTTTTTCCCTCCCCATCTGCAATAAAAGTGAAGATCTGTGGCTCAGTAACTGTAGCTTCAGGAAAAACACCAAGTTATCATGAGACAGACATGAAAATCACAAAGAACTGGCAAGAAKCTCCTAGTGCAGGATGGAAGTGTGAGACTGCCAAAGGAGCTGAATTACCTCGCAGCCAAGTGGCTCGTGCAGCTTTCTAAAAGCAAATAGAACTGCATTCCAGATCATCCCATTAAATGAATGATGTGGGGAGGTTTTGGCTACTCGGGCAGGGGGGAGAAAAAGTTAAGGATTAATATCATGAAACATTGCCACAGATTTTCCCAGGAGACTGTGGGATCTCTCACTCATTAGAAGTTTTTATGAGTGGGTTAGACAGGCATCTGTTGGGAATGCAGTAAGTACGGTTTATCCTCTCTCCAGGCAAAGGAGTGGCCAACAGAACATCTGGGGGGCTCTTGGAATTCTACTTTCTGCGATRCTATACTCTGCAAACCGAGAATGGAAAAACACTTTTCAAACAGTATTCAAGCCTTGCTGCAGGGCTTTGAAAAGSAGAGCAGGGCACTGAAAGCTTGGAAGGTTCAAACTGGATGTTCTTTACCCGATACTKCTGTTCTCTAGCTCGGTGAACATTATTTCACACAAAGCTGGAGAAATCTCCAAATACGACCACTGCTGACAGATTTAAAATTTTCCTACTCTGAATTCCTYGGAAGCTGCAGTCTTTTTCTTTTTCCTTTTCCAYGGAAAGGAAATTCCTTTATTCTCTTTAAGGATACACAGAGGCAAGCACATATTTCAAAATAGTGTCTCAACCCTGCCCTGATCTGTCCCCCAGCAGATATCACCTTGTAAATCTCCTCCGGCAAATTTGTTACAGTCAGGTAATACTCCTCACAAATGACCTTTAATGACTGCTCTAAGTAGTTACATCTTGAACTGAGTGGATATACACTGTCACTTGATATTTAAGGTATCAATCCTAATTTTATTTATGTGCACACACGTGTGTGCATGTATAGGAAAATCCTCTCAGGGGAGAAAGAGATTACAGCAAATGTGCCTAACATCATAGGAAAGCGAGGGRTCCACCCAGGAGAGGAGGCACTTCCTCTCTGGAATTGATGGAGCTGTGGTCATTTACACCAGAGATGACCTTGACCTTGTTTCTGACATTTTTCTCTGGAAATTGTCACTTTAAGTGASAACAAACCCCAGCTCCGTGCAGACTCAGAGGTGGGGTGGAACAGCTCAGGCTCACCCTGCCAGGGGGTTCTCCAAACTGCAGCGATATTTTAGAGGCCTTGAAGTAGCCAGAGCTGAACTCACTGTGAAACTCTGAATGTGAAAACAGAAGGGCCAAACTTCTCCCAGAAGCCAGCCCTGGGATGCAGCTCAGAGCCTGAGTGAATGGATGCATGGCTGTACAATTGCATCCAAAGCATTTCCAGGAGCCCTGTTCTCCCTTCTCCCATGGGCACAGCAGGCTGGTCCAGAGTCACATCATCCCTTGCACTGATCACAGCCCATTGTTATTGTAATGCTTCCAGAAAAACACCATGAAAACTAAAAAAAAAAAAAAATTGGCAAAAGCTTTATCAAAAGTGTTTCTTTTGACTGCTAAAAGCCAAACAAATGAAAACCAATATGAAACCCTTGTCAATCCCCTGGTTCCTGAGCTGGAATCCCAAACAGCCCAGACCCCGTGACCTCAGGGATCCCTGAGGAGCTCAATAGGGAACCATCACTACCAACTCCATTATCCATGGGAACACTCATCCTGCTCTTGGAAATGGCTTTGATCTTCTCCTGGGGTAGAACAACACCGTATTTCTGACAATGGAGTCAGYCTATAACCACCTGATCACTTCCAAAATCCTTCCCACCAGGCAGTGATGCCACCCTGTATGGATGGAACTCCCAAATCAGTCAGGGATGGCAGAACAGTTTGGAACTCTAAAGGGATGTCTACACTTCCCATACCACTGGATTGACAACCAGCAGGAATTCTGTCACCATGGAAACCAGGCACTCTTGATGCATGAAACATGTCCAAACATTTACTCCATCTTATAAGCATACAGATGTAGATTTTGAGTACAAGCAAAATCTGCATTTTGCATTGCTGCTGTTCTTTCAGCTGGGAAAAATGACTAAGGCTCAACCAGGGAAAAGATGAGAATACAGAGRAAAAAATAGGAGAGAATATTTGGTTTGGATTATATGATGTAAGTACAAGCAATTTTACTGAGATTTACATTTTATTAAAACAAGTGGAAGCATGACTGAGAGCCTGAACCTAAAAATTATAAAAGTAGGATTCATTGCGTGGATCAGCCAAAAGTTGGGCATAAAAATCCTTCTTTATATTTAGGCATCTATTCCCAGCCAGCCATTCCAAAGGCAATCTCATTCTGCCTGTGGAGAGACCTGCTTTGGGATGGCCCAGGGAGGCACCAAACTCTCAGAGCGTTAAAAACACTCAACAAAAACCTGAGGAATGCTGTGAGAGTTTATCACTCCCCCAAATTTCCCTWCGTGACTGCAAAAACACAACAAAAGCCAACAGCCAGGGTGGAGTATCTGAGGTGAACAGATTGCAAACTCTGACCTGCTGAACACCAGAGCAAGCCCTTCTCAAAAAATCCTATATTAAGAAATACAGAAGAGATATTTTTATTARTATTGCTCCTTACAGATCTCTAGAAGTATGACACTGACCATATTTTTAACAAAATGAGTGTGTTTAATTGATTCATGTATGCTTTATTCTGGTCTAACATTAAAGAACATTTTATCTTCTTCATCTGGTTTTAAAATGGAGAACAGAAAGGTATATGAGAGTCTGAAAAAAAATCAAATTTGTTTGGTTTGTTGCTCAGGCACATAGTTTTAGAATGGGATATTCATGGAAAAAAAATCAGCTGGGAGAGGAACATGACTATAGAAGTGCTGAGAAAAAAGTGGCTGGTGAAAAAGATGTTTTATGTCTCCTCTAAAAGGGAAATGAACCACAAGAAAGACAGAAATTTTATATTAYGTTAAATCTTATAATACAYTGCATGAGAAATAGTTCTATTAAATGAGGCATTTTAAAAAAGGAAAAGAAAAGAGACATAATACTTCATTGCCACGCCATCAAAAGCTAATAAATAATTAGATAAAAGGCACAACAAAACATGAATTTCATGGCAAAAGAAGAAAATAAGACAACAATAAAAAATCTGTAGGCTCAGCCAATTYCTTCAGCTCAAATCTGTATCTGCTTGAAATTGCAGAGCCCTTTTCCTCTACAAACAAAAAAGGTGTTTGAGGCACCTTTTCCTCCTTTTTATTTCCTGTATCCATTGAATTAAATGGTAATAGATTACTTTTAAAAAAATTAGATTCTCATCTAGCTTTAGAAGTAATTAACTCTTTTCAAAGCCAAATTACAACATCATAGCAAGAATATTCTGCATATGAGCAGGTGTAGGAAAGGCCATTCAGTGCCAGGTTAAGGACAAACTTTGGGTGACACTGCCCCAAAACTGCCACACCCAGCAAGRGCTGGACACACCTTTTTGACAGGARTATAAAGAATTTCTACCAAATATATCCAYGTGATGTGGAAGGGAAAATAATCCYATACAAGCAAAATATGCTTGCAAAGCAACATTAAGTACAGGATCCCTTAACTATGAACATTTGAAGTTTTATAAATATTTAAAMTAAAAATAACTTCTTGTTATGCATTATCAAGTGAGACTAAATATTWAGTGAGAAGTTGCACAAAATTGCAAGTCTTTCTAGAGATTAGAGCAAATTATATGAAAGTAGTTATTTAAAAAGAAAAGTTGCCCTAAATATAACAGCTCAGAACCTGGTGTGTATTACAATTTAATCCTGGCCTAGGAGATGAAAAGCTATCACCACAAAATTTATCTGTGGTGACAAACRTTCAGATCCAAAGGCAGAGTTGTTTTCAGACAATGGAGTGGAATAAAAGCATCGTGTGGGGCCTGGAAAATCTGCTCATGACAGCTACAGAACCAATTTGCTATCAACACCTTCCTTTCCTGCTGCTGACCAGACTGGTCCCTGTTTGACTTGACTCCTGGAAATTTAAAAAATACACAACCAATATTTAAATAATATYGAGTAAAAATAATGGAAGACTACTCAAATTAAATTTATGGGGTGAACACTTCGGATTGCTGTATTTGCTCAAAGTTGTTTTGTTTTCTTGCTTTAAATTCAAGCTCTAAACCAGAATGTTCTGATTACAGAAGACACGCTTGAATTGGCAAAAAGCACTTAGATCTCACCTGTGAAAAGTATTGTGAGCCCAAATAAAGATGTGACTTTATCTTCCAAGGGACAACGAACTTGTACTCAATTTAGAGGTGAAAAATACATACCAAAGGAATATTTCTACATTTGGTAAAGCTATGTGTCTTGTAAAATTAAATATCTAAATCCAATTCTTAAATATTGATCTTATATAAGAAGAGCTTAACAGTTAATRCTAAAATGATACTACATCTGAATGAGACCCTCTGTAAATATTTGTACTATTATAGGTCATTAAAAATACATGCCCTGTATTAACTTTGTACAAACTACTGAAATATTTGCAGGATAATGAGTTCTTTTCAGTGTAAAGCACTAAAATGCAGCAGCCTAATTCCTCTCATTTGGATGTTATATCATACAGAACAGGAGTTGTGGAATACATTTTCACCTTCCCAAAAGTCTCTAAGAATCTTCCATTGCCACTTGCAGCCATTCTCCAGCACAAAGTTAATTAGGAAGTGCTAGCTTACATTTCACTTCTTTTTAATTAAAGAAAATAAATGTTATTTCCCATGCAGGCCAACACAAAAGAAATTAAAAGCCTGAAGTTATTAGCTATTCTAGTTTAACCTGCCAAGCAAAATCACTTTGCAATGGCAAAAACCCCTTCTGAWATCCATTTGATACAAATGAAGACATCAATATATCATGAATAAACCCTGGGAATGCTGATGGAACTAAGGCTCATTTCTCATTCCTCTTGTAGTTTTCCTAAAGAATAAAATGTACAGGTATTTTTGAAACAAATTATAGGAAAAATCCTGACCTATATATATGAAGGGTTGGTGAAAGATATTCAATACTAACTAAAACCATTTTGTTGGAATACTCAAAAATCTCCTGAGGGTCTGTGAGAGAAGCGCCTACAGACTATAAACCATTTGGAAGGAAAAGCCTGGAYATTTCACAAGAATAAACTGCCAAAGGCCCCAAAGAAAGGGAAGGAAGTCCTCTTCATGCATTTCAAGTTTCCACTGCTACAATTAAGACACATCACACTGAAAAAAAAAATCACTGCTGGTTCAACTTGCCACCATGAAAACTGATTATAACAGACAAAGAAAATAAATTCTACTTGTTTCACCTAATCTAAAGAGAAGTTTTACTCTGGCATGCAAAACAATCCCTCACTGTACTTCCACAAAAATGAGTTTCATGGGGCCTCTGTAAAACTTGTCACCATTTCCTCAAATTATATTTTCAGTGTGAAAAACACGTAACAAAGGAAGTTACTCCAAACATGATATAGGAAAAATGAAAGGACAATAGAGAAGGTGAGRCTCAATATTTTCAAAAATATAGTACTGCAAGATAGTGTCCARCTTAATAAATGGCAATTAGCATGACTTGTTWAATTACTGATTTWAAAAAAMWWWAAAAAAAAMMCMAAAAAAAACCAACCCCAAACCTCTCTAATCTCTACAAAGTAAAACTGTGAGCCTTCAATAGGATTCATGTTCGTGTTGTTAAAAGACARAACACAAAAGTACAACCTTGGCTTTGGCATTTTCTTTCATGAGACTTGGAAGAGCTCAATATAAAGGAAAACTGGTTTTATTTGCAATGGCCACAGAAAGTTTTGCTGGAAAAGCTCRAAGTTGTGTGCTTGTAGGAGTCTTGCCTCCTTACCTCTTGTACAGTGGATAAATTGTTCAGATCCCTAYAGAGAAATATGACCTCTGTAATTGCTATCAAGGTCAATGAGAACAGGGTAAGTGCTTAAGTGATGGAGCAATATTAACATGAATTTTCAACCTGGTTGTTTAATGTTTATTCAAATGCTGCAGYTGTGAAAAAATAAAGTTATCACCTGAGTCTATTTGACAAAAATTTCTGTCTTCAAATACGTGTACTGCCTTTTTTCTAACCATCTACAGCAAGATTTGGGAGAACTGGATTTCAAAAAACAAAATTCAGGTCAAACGGCATCATCTTCCCTTTCAACATATGAACAACGCCAAGATGCTCCAGGTTGAAAAAGACAAAAATGTAGAACCATAAACATTAATTTTATTTCCTCACAATTTGGGGGTATGTTTTTTTGTGCAATTAGCTAAGTCTTGTTAACATTTATTGAATTAAGCTGAAACATCTCGGGTCCAATACACAAATTGCAAAGTTCAGTCCCTGGACTAYATCTGTTTCCAAAATGCTGCTAAGAGAAAGCAGATTTGTTTAGGTTAGCCAAGAATGTGTTCCCAGTGGATTTCAGCTACAAGGTTGCRTAGGTAGTGAAATGATAGATACCTGTGATGAGGAATTTTTACCCAAATGTTCTTTATGTACTTTAAATTGCTTTATTTATCATTCCTATTTAACACCTCCTTAAAGCCAYTCAGCACAGTTCTGAGATCAAGGCGACCTTTTGCAAAAGAGCAAAATTGATGCAAAGTTCATTAACCAAACCAGAAAACACCACTCTTGATGATAAGAGAAATGCAAAAATACCAAATTCACCTTCTTTATTTGTTTTCCTTCACACCTCTAATAAGAAAGCACACAGCTAAGCTTATCCTAAGTGCAGGAAAAGAAAAGGAATGTGCCCTTTTACAGCTCCCAGCTTTGACCCAGGAAAACAAATCAGCCTGTTATTCTGAAGGCATTTATTTTGCCCTAAGAAAGTGAACKTATTCTCCAYACACCAAAGATGACATTACCTCCCTCAGAAAAAGATATCTTGTCAAGCTTGCCAAGAAATTTATTTCAACTCATGTATTTGATCACCTGTTAGGAACAAGACTGACCCTTCCAAAGTCACTGAAATACCACAGAATTACGTCTTCAATTTTATGCAGTTTTTCTGCAATTCTTAAACTCAATTCCGGACTCAGTCAGTGCCTCGGTTAGAAATATCTGGAAAAGCAGAGCAARTACCAAAGGGCATTAGAGGGTGGTGTAAAAATTGTGACCAAGGTGCTGCAATGCCAGCAAATGTGTCAGAGGAAGACAAAGGCAATGTAAAGTGCAGAACAGTGCTATCAAGCAAAGGTCGTGTCACAGTCTATATCTGTGTGTGCTCTAAGAGAAGTGCAAAACAAAGACTAATTCAGGAGTGACTGTTTTGTTTTTAAGGGCTTATCACAGCATCTTTGAGTTGGAAGGGCCCTTTTGAGATCCCCTGCTCAAGGGGGCCAGGCTATCCACAACCTTGTAAAGTCTTGTCCTGACTCTCYCCACAACCTCTCTGGACAGCCTGCTTTGGTTTTTGACAGCCCTCGCAAGAATAAATTTATTTTGCTCTGTGTTTAGATGGAATTTCATGCGTTTTATTTCGTGCTTCTTGCCTCTCTGCCACTGGACACTACCAAGAAGAGTCATTGCAAGCTACCCAGAGGAGCCTGGCTTTCTCATCCTCATCTCCTGAATAAACACTCTGGTATTTCTACACTTTGAGAAGACCAGAGCCCCGTGAGCTCCAAACCTTCTCTAGGCTGAAGAGTCCCAGCTCTCAGTCTCTCTCCAGGGCAAAGATACTCCAGTGCCTTATTTACAGAGCTCCTCTATGGATTAAGGCCAGCATGAGCAAGCCTCTCTTGTACCTGAAACCCCAGGACAGGRCCCAGCACCCTCGATGGGGTCTCACCAGGGTTAAACTCACTGYCCATGCTCTTCCTAACCTGGACCAAGTTGCTTTGGGTTTCCTACTGCAGCTCCTGAACCATGAGCAGCCAATGAGAAACACGGAGTGTACAAACATACAGAGAGATTTGCTGGAGTGCTCACATATCTATTGCAGAGAGGGCACCTGTCAGTAGAGTCTGACATCAGATTAGACAAAGATTTGAATTTTCCTTAATAACAATGCCTTCCACCATAGAAGTCTGGCTTGTGTTTTGCGATACTACTGTAATTCAAAAAAGCATAATGGGATATTTCACTCTCTGAAGAGACACAGCCATTCAGACACTCCTCTCCAGCAGGTTTTCATGTTCTCAGTGAGCCACAAGTTACATGAGATCTGAAAGCCATTAGAGCTTTCAAATTTTCCTGCCTATCTATCTCCATTAACTCCCCTTATTGCTTCAGTCATGGTAAATTCAGGATGTG
>NW_026623429.1:1117539-1144828 GCF_030028575.1 Malurus melanocephalus
TTTTTAAAGTCCTTTGGCTTCCACACATATTTAGATATGGGGGGATACAAAGCCCTGTGGTTTATAGCTGACTCTATAAAGCAGTAAGTGGTTACATGCATTTACTTTGCCTGTTACTTGTGCAATTTTCAAACAAAATCTGCCTTTGCCTACAAGCACAGAGCCTGCCTTTACATACAAGTCTCTTAAATGATGATTCTGTTAACAGAGTCTGTCTGAAATGAGCCTTAAAGACCACTAAGAAACATCTGCTAAGAGTCTCTCTCTCAGAAATGAGTCTCTTTTTGTACTTCCAGAAGAAGAAAATAAATTTGTCTTCAACAAACGCAAAGGGGAAGGTGGCAAACTGACTAGCAAAGAGGATATTACGATTTTGCACCATTACAGTGGGAAAAGATAGCTTCATTTATGCAGCAGATTGAGAAGTGCAGAGAAGAATTGCAGCCTGATCCTGAGAGAAAACAACGTGCTCAGTAGAGCTGCTGGGACTCTTTCATGGAGGAAAATCAGAGAGCACAAGGAACAAGAAATCAAATGGAAAGGCAAAAGAGAAAAAAACACAGGAATGACCATGCAAAGCAAAGAGACAGAGGCATCTCAATACACACACAGAGGGAAAAGAAACAGCAAAGGATGAAGAAAAGGGATTCAGGGAATTACATCAGGTGAGCATAAGTCCTGTGCCAAATCTGCATTCAGGATGACAGACACMCCTTGATGCTGCTTACTGCCTCGTAATTAAAGAGTTTTGCTTTTTAGGGWAACTAAGACACTTCTCACCTGACTTTTTTTAATTTCAGAGTAACATTAAATGATTAACTGACTCTGCTTTTGTCAGTGTACAACATTAAAATAATACTCGGGGATGGGGGAAGGCAGCACTTACATTGACATAGCTGCAACTGAGCAAAATGTGAAGCACATAAACCATTTGGCTGCAACTACAGAAGGCAATTTAGCCACTGGAATTCCATGCTGATTTTCTGCTTTCTTGGACAAGAGGGGCATGAAAACCTGCTACTGACACAGCAAACACAAAAGAGCATCTGTCAAAATGCTGCTTTCTGATCTTAAACTGGCGGCGTTGCAGAGAACAACTGTGCTTTTATCTAAAGAATGACAAAAAAATAAATCACTGCTTTCCTCAGCTCTTAGCAGCAGTATTTCTAACTTAGCAATGTCTGTATATAAAGTGGARCAAAGAAAATCAAATTGATTATCTAGCTGTGGTGCTGCTTCTTTAGACCAGGTAGSTAGGTATTCATGACTGATATTAATGTAAATAAGACTGTTATTGAGAACTCTGGCCAACTTCGTAAAAGTAAAAATTAAAATTTTATTTTTTTTTTTAAAGTTACTAAATGGGCAATGATTTCCAGCAGACTCCAGAACTGTCACTGCATAAAATAAATGCAACAGTTTGCAGACTGTACCTGGTTTTAAACTTGAGTACAGCTCACACTCTGAAACAAACACAGACAAGCTGAAAAAGTTAGCTCCCAAAACCCATACTGCATGGACTTTTTCCTGTTTTACATGACTATTGCACATCAGGAGTTAGTACCTGTTATTACTTAGGGAAATACCATTAAATATACAACCCCAACAAGGCATTTCATAGAAACTATTGTGCCATTTGTCTTTGGTTTATCAATCCAAAATCACTAAAGATTTTGTTTGCTAAACAGGTAAACTGACAGCTCTTTTCCCTAGTTTTATCTTGAGTTTTGTTCACAATTGATCTTGACTATGCTTTTATACTGTTTGTGATGATTGGTCACCTCCAATGCATCATATTCTCTGTTCTTTTGATTTGACGCCAAATTTCAATTAACAAGTAAAGCAATTTGAGAGAGGAGTAAAGAGCTCCTACTGATCTCAAACTCCTCAGACAAAAACTTTAGTGCAAAACACAGGACAACTCAAATGCAAGTGAAATTACTACTTCAGTTCATCAGTGTTTTCACCAATAGAATAGTGATTTCATGGACATACTCAGAAAACTAATATCAAAGTAAATTCTCACTTTTTCCTTAGGCAAATGTCGGCTGATTCTTTGTGTCATGGTCACCCAGCTGTAATTAAAGGCCACACCAAATCCCCCACTGACCAAGATTTCCCTGTAGGGGAATACAGACAATAATCTGTATATAATGATAATAATCTGTATATAGKGATATGTGTCTGTTTATAAGAAGCAATATTAAAAGGATTAAGTAGGATTTGTGATAAGGATTTATGCACGATTTGTTCTAGTTTAGCATCTTTTAGACACGATGATGTCATTGTTAATTCCAAACCTCTCGATGCAGTTAACCTGATTTATAAAAGCATCACATTCCCACTTGGGTACAAAAAAAACAGAACACTGAACATCACCCTGAACACCCTTCCCAGAGGCACCATCCAGTGTTTCACTGAACATCTTAAACTGYAATAACACAAAATCCCAGCCATTAAAAACCTTCACAATGAACATATCCATTTACTGTTTCAACAAAAAGCTTCTGACTTAGAGCTGCAGCTCTCCTGAATAAATTGATTCCTTGTTTTGCRCTGTCCCCACCTAGGCAATAAGAGATATTAGAATTGAATTAAGGAAAATTATTATTAATAGATTGCATTAATTACCTTATTAATKATATTAATAAATCTGCAAAACAAGGAATACTCAAGACTTTACAACGGAATAAATGTTCATTGTCACAATGGCAGCCAACACACACACACATTGCTGCCAGAGTAGGAACCTAAACCGAAATTCCTTCTAYGTAAATAAAAAAATTTCCTTCCCTCAATTTTTTCTTTAGTGGAACATCTAACATGGCAAATCTGCTGTCTAACCACAGTGAGAATTCTAGTGAGTCCCTCACTATGTTCCAGTAGGCATGCAGCAGGAAAACTGTATCAGCCAAGCTTTAAATTAAATCAGAAATGCAAGACATCACAGAAAAAAAAATTTTTGTTTGTCCAAAGCATACAGCATCAAAAAGAATATGAAAAATAATGTGTCTAATCTCAGCTAAAATACAGGGAAAAAAGATGCTTACTAAAATCACTGCCTCACATGGTTTCACCACTGCTGCATTCCCTTTAGAGCCAAGAGATGAAAGCAGGAATAGCTGAGTACTCAGAAGGCTGCAACAGTCGGGCCTGGAATTCCACTCACTCACCCAGATCTGAGCAAAGCTCCACGATCTTATGCAATCCTYGTTTCTTGGATTGCATCACACATTTACTTCATGTAAGATTCAGATTATTTTAAGTACAGAATTAATCTTTTCAGATCTGAGCCAGCAGTAGGAATGAGAAGGGTGTCTGGCTGCTGCTCCACTGGGTGGTTTAAGGAATTCACCTCTCCCATGGAAAGCAGGGAGTTTGCACWGGTGACACCAGTAAGAAATATGCTTTTTCTGTTGAAAGGTGTAAGATATAGCTGAAACCATAAATCAGCTGTTTTGAAGGCCAGACTCACAAACAAGCTTTGCCTTCTCTAAGCTTGCCATCAAACATCCATCCTCAGCAGGGACAAAACACACAGCTCTTCCAACAGGTCCTTCTAAAAGATCTTTTACCACAGGATCTGCTGCAGTGAAGGGATAAGACAGYTTAATAACATGATTGTAACAGAATTGTTCTGTTGATTGCTATATTTTCTAATATAAAGAATTGTGAAACCAGGCAGATGATGTGTGGCAGCATATAAAACAAAAATTCTTTTAGTTAAATTTTCAGAGCATTCCCTATTTTCAAGAAAGCAGAATTTGCTCTCCTTTTTTTAACACTTAATATTAGTAAAGAATAACCTTACAAAATCTGGCGGTACGAATTATAGAATTTCCAGTAAAATTTGTCCCCAAACAATACAGAGTATGGAACCTGGCAGTAAGCATGTGAAACAGAATGGAACGTGGCATAAACCTATTTTATCTTGGAGCCTTTTATGTTTGAAGGAAACGCTCAGAAATTCGTAGGCTATGGACGTATAAAAGCAGTTTCATGCAGTATCTAACTGGGCACCCCTCTGTCAAACCTGGCAATAACTCAGGGGCAATCAGCCAGGTCATGAAGGACAGACATGGAATAACTGAGTAATTCCCATCTCCTTAGGAAATACAATTAAAGCTAAAGTTTGGGATAYTATTCATTTTAAAGTTTTTCTCTGCAAAAATTAAGTCTGAAGTCTAATACGACAGCACAGCGCTCTGTAGCCTCAAAGTCTGAGAGGGAAGTACCACAAAGTTTCTGCGGTGCATGGAAGGTGGAACATTTAAAACTCTGGTTTTATGCATTTATGAMAGCAATCAAGAATGACTGCTTCTAAATGTTAAAGGTGAGTCTTAGACAATGGAACATCTAAAATGAACATTACAGGTGAAAACTTCGCTAGTGTGGAAAAGTATGCATTTTAGGCAAAATCATAAATACTAACCTGCATGAATGAAATTCAAAACTACTCATTAAAAAAATATATATTCTGAGTTACTAGTGCCATTTTTTGTTTCCCATTGTGTTCCTTAGTTGACTTGCAATCCCAGATAGGGTCTGATCCAGTAAATGTTTCCAGATGTAAGGCTCCTATTTAATACTCCACCTAGAAGTAAATCTTATTCCCACTAGTTACTGTTTGTATAACCCTTCTGAGTTCAGTCTTAGAAAAAAAGGAGGGAGGGAAGTAAAAAAAAAGTCCATATCCATTGGAAAGTTGACAGGGAATAAGGATGTTGTCAAAGAGAAAGSAACACAGATCTAGGCCATCCATCAAGATATGCAGATCATCCATTTTAGTACAACAAAATATCCACCAACTTCATGAAACATGGGACCTCACCAAGTCACTGAAAACCTGACTCAGGACTCAACCTTTCCTGAAACTTGGGCCACAAACCCAGCAAGACGTGGCAATGATAAAATCAGAGAACTCCTGCAATCAGGTCTGGGTGCTGACAGCTCTCCTGTGTCCCACTGCATGCAGAGATAAGAAATCGAATGAACCCTTTCAGTGCTGGCAAGAAGCATAATGGCATCTCCAAGACTTAACTTTCTGCAAAAATAGTAATAATTTCCACTTTCCAGCCAGAAGTCCAGCCTCTCAGATAATTTAGCTTTCCCAGACAAACACAAATAAATATACACACTGAAATCCACTTATAAAAAGTATGTTCAGGGATCTCAGGAGAATCTGCTTTGTGTCCTTTCCTGTTCCTCACAACAGCATAACTGAGTTTTTTTGAGCTACATAATTTTGAAGAAAAAAACCCCAGTCTTTTCTCCTGCAAATAATTGTGAAGTTACTTTATTAATATAAACTTAAGAAATAAGCAAACAAAAAAAGTCAAAGTAATAGAATATTGCAGACAGTTTATTAAATAAAATAAAACAGCACCTCTTGGGTGCTGGAAGCATTCATGCTTCAGCCTGATGCCTTTACAGCGGCCCCGTCATGTGTTAATGATTACATATATTCATTCACTACCAAAAATAGTTTCCTCTAGAATTATGCACAAAGAACATTTGTCCACAGTGAATTTCAAGCTTGGCTAGTCTGCCTGGGTTACAGTTACTCCTAATTTTACAGTGGCAAAAATCCAGAAGTCTACTTYGTGCTAGCAGTTTATCTTTTATGTCAGAATACATTCTCCAGTCATTTAAAAGTTGGGAAAGTAGCAGTACCTAAAAMCCAAGATCTTTACTGATGGAGTGATCACAATACTAATCCTAAATTAATTTATCTGGAAAAGCATTTCTCTCTCTCCTTCATCCCCATCCCCCCTCCTGCTTCTCCTCTAATTTTGGGTCTCCTCAGTAAACCACAAGTAGGATCTTCTCAATCACWCACAAGCCTTAAGAAATCAGTAAATCAGCACATGCTATCAAGACCCAAACATTTGCAAGCTCAGTTTACAAGTTACAAAGCCAGTAGAAAAGGAAACATCCAACAAAAAAATCTTGTCTATTTTTATTATGTCCTCTGTCTCACAAAATATGGGTGCTGGAGTTGGGGTGGGGGAAGTTGCTGCACATTTTTCCAAGTACAGATATGTATTAATTAAGATGTAAAACATTTTACATATATTTTAAAAGGTAGCCACATAGAAGTCTCTCAAAGATTTCTCCTGTGCTGCTTTGAAGCCATCTATTCTCCTCCTCCCCCCTCCTTTTTTTTTGAATTCAGAGAAAAATTGCTCCATTCCTGCTTGGAATCCAAAGGAGAACAGGAAGTAACGTCTGAGCTCCATAGAGATTCATTTTTATTTGCTTACAGGACGTGGCGGATTCAAAAGCTGGCTTCATTTTTCAGTATCCTTAAAGGACCTGACTTTTTTTTTTTTCCTTTTTGGCAGGGAGCACGGTTGGAACTTCAAGTTCAGCCAAAATAGACAATAAAACAGTAAGAAGGCATAATGCCAAAAATGCAAAGGCAGCAGCRTCCAGAGCATAATTCCACCCTTTTTTCTCTCCCCCCTTCAATGATTTACAGAGGAAAACGTAAAAAAACAGAAAACCTTCTTTGTCCTAGAATGAACTCATATTTTAACAGCCTACAAACATCTCAGACCCACTGGAGGCAAACTAAAGAATGATATTGCTCATTTAAGATGACAGATTTTTTTTTTTTTAATCCATATGTTTTATTGTTATGTTCTTTTGAATATCCTACTTTGTTCTCCTTATTGGGAGAAAACATTTGTATGAAGTAACAACATGTGGAATCTCTCACACAACACAATATGAAATTTGGTTCAAGAGTAGCCTTTTTTTTTTTTTCCTAGCTCATGATACGCATTTTTATACATTATTCTCATTGGAAGTATGCCCGTGTTAGCCTCTAAGCCAAAACAGTCCCAATTAATTTAAAAATCTCATTCGCTTCAGCAAAACTGATTTTTTTTTTCTTTTCAGGACGGTCTAAGCTGCAAAYAATGCTATGAAAATGATGTGCAACGACCAACTAATAAGTAAAGCTTCCTTGTGAGGATATGTGCAAATGTTTCCTCACGTTTTCTACAGGAAGCCAGGCAGGATGGGTCTGGGGGAAGGTCTGGAAGCTGTATAGCAAAATTGGAGGGAAAGACAAAAATAGATTTTAAAGAGGATATTGTCTTCCTTACTGCATTAATCCTCGTTTGGAATTAGAAGCTAACTGTTCAGTGTTTCCTTTCCATCGTATAAAACTGAACCTATATAATTTGCAGAAAATATCCAGAAGCCACACAATGCCTTCTATTTATTAACAAGASTGAAAGAGCTACCTCTGCAGAAGCTTGTGTCCAACTTGGAAACCAAAAAATGGCAAAGGAAARGCTAGCTCCTTAATGTACAAAGTGCAAAATGCACCTGAAAAATATTAACTTTTTCCTTCTAAAGAGAGAAAAAAAATTAACTATGACACATGCATTGAACACAAGTACACTGTTAGCTGAAGACAAAAGGGTAGATTTTTGGCAGGGTGCAATGTATTTTTGCAAAGCATTTGTGAGGCCAAACACCAGAAACATGTGTGACCATAAGGAAAAAGACAGAAAAGACCATCAAATCACCAAGAACATAAACAGATGGTTTTTTGAGGAACTGTGGTATGAGATCACTTTGGAAGAGGTGGAGCAAAATGGCACACCAGACGGAGCTACGGAAAACACAGCTCTTACAGCAGGATCAGCAGGAGGACAGCAGAATCAACAATAGGGGCAAAATGGAAAAAAAAAAAAACCCAATTTCCAAGTTAGGTTTCATGGCTGTGACATTTCAGGTTGCCATGTTCCAAGAAGAAAATGCAGCAGGTACAAAAGTTTAAATATGAAACAGAGGGCATCTGCACAAACCTGTGCTGATAATCCAAACAAAACAGRGCAAAACAAAACAAACCCCCCAAAAAACTTCACACCCCATGCAGACAGTCAGGAAAATAGACCAAGAAGGGATGAAATCATTGGCTGCTAGAGATTCTTTACCAAATCCCTGCTATTTTAAAATGATGAATGATAGCTTGCCTATTTAGATGCTCCAATAAACAAGTATTTGCATAAGAAATGTATCTTCCTTACTGTCACGTCAAAAACCATGATATTACTAGGGCAAAGACCACACAGCATTTTGGATTAATGTGGACTTCTAAAAGAAAAAAATCAAAATTGAATATAACAATATAGCTGCTAAAAATATATCCATTAGGATGCCTAGGTTTCTAGAGGAAAAATTAGGTTTTTATTTATGGATAGTCTGGACACAAAGCTCAGCTTCATCGGAATCATCATAGTCTYTTGTGAAAATTCAATTTCCAATCCATCTTGTATCCATCCTACACAGGGATGCTGGCTGAAGGAAACTGTAGGGGTGTGTTGRGAAATGTCAACTTTACCCAAAACTGAACTCTACTCCATGGCTAAATAGGTCAGTCTGCAGTTCTAGCCTGAGATCATACACCAGAAATAACAACCATTGGTACCACAGAATTAGCGTGACCTCCTCAGGATKCTACCAACACAGCACAGCAGATGCACTGGGGCGTTTCAGAGTGGAAGAATATTGTTGCAAAATGCCCCAATAATACTGATACTCTTTGTGTCTTTAAATGCAAAGGGTGATTTGAAAAAGAATCTGGAGATGGGCGCCCAAAGTGAGGGCTGTTGGTAGTTTGTTGATTGTGCRGGTGAGGTGGAGGGCAGTGCTTGGTTTAGGTTTTTTCAGGTTCTTTTTCTTTGTTTTGCTGACTTCTTATGGACATACAGACTCCAGTGGGAGAGACAGCACCCTGGAATCTGTGCACTGCTTCTGCAATGACGTCAGGTAAAAGAGCTCATCTAAATTCCAGGAGCAGCAAAGGAGAAAGCGAGCTGGTTTTAGAGCTGGATAATTTTCACTCCATCAGGACTCACTCGGCATTAGCAGCATTAGATCCTGCGTGTGTTTATTTACTGGTACCATGATCTCTGTTAACAGCCCAAGAGGAAAAAAAGCTCATCCCCACATGCTCTTTATCAGCCTCAGGAACACACTGTTCGAACGACAGCAGAATGGTTAAGTGGCCTACTGGGCCTACAACCAAGAAACAGAGCTAAGACCAGAGGAACGGGAACCAAGCCAATTGTCTAGACAGCAGGCAAAAAAACATGCCGGCTAAATTTAATCAGCTGCCTCCTTTACTTTGTAAAGTGAATGGGTAGATTATAGACAGGGTGACACATAATTTGTGATTGAAATTGCTTGTTTAATCATAATTTAAAAGGAGATGAACTTATCCCAGTTCCATATCCATCATTCTTATATGTACACATAAACCAAGAGCCATCTTCACAATAAACAGCAGCTGCTGAAAGCCCCCAGCATCAGCCGTGGCTCTGTGCTCTCCCTATCTTTATAGAATCATTTGCTGATCCCCTCACTCGCCTTCACAAGAGAAAAAGCAGCCCTTTTTCAAGCTACCATAAGTTTTCTGCTCTTCACAGAGGGTCTTTTAAGATTGAGACTGGCAGCTTCTTTCTTGAGAAGGGGGCAAAGTTGGCAAAGGACAAATAACGTGATTTATAACATCTACTGACTCGGATCCATTGGCCAGACTGTGGCACAGAACAGCTGGCAGGACAGTGAACAATAGTTCTTATTAGGGGTCTGCTATTCAAACTCAGTAACTACATCCAAAATTTGATCCACAGCCCTTAGAGGAAACACACTGAAATTCTAAAACATTAGGGGAGGTGGGGGACAGGCATGGGGAGAAATCTTCCTTTGGTGGCATAAACGTCTGACAGTCTTAACACCCAATTTAACTCTTCTCTAAAAATTTAAGGTGGAGTTTGTGATTACAGACCTCAAGCAGTACATCWCCAGTGGGATGGAAAACAGAAAAAAAAAAAAAGGAACATTATTAACAGCTACAGCTGAAGTAAAAAACTATCAATCCCAAAACGGTGTTAACGCAATTTTTTAAGTTGAACCTCTCACCACCATTTCCCTCTTAAATGACTGAAATTTGAAAAAAGGCAAAATGAATTGATAAGATTATCTCCAGTCACTTTTAATCTGTGACACAGCTGCTGAAAATCCCAGTGAAAATTTTAATGAACATTTGAATATTAACCAATACTGTTGTTTAAAGTTTGAGCTCCTCACATACTTTGACGCTGCTGCTTATGGCAGCAAAAATAACTCTCAAGCAACTGCATCCAGAATTGACAAAGTTTTGCTTAAATCTATTTTTAAAAGTATTCAAATGAAATATTTAATGCTAAAATAGTCAACCTTGCAAAAGTAATAGCTCCCTTTGATTTGAGGGTTTTTTTAAAGGTAGAATTGTTTTATATTACTTTCTCAGGTTGAAGTAAAATAGTTTATGATGACCGTTTTTAAAAACAGAGAATGCTTGCAATGAACATCCAGTGTGAAGATACTCTATAAAAAAAATCTAAAGCTTTACATTTTAATCTAAAACAAAAATCACTAAAATATAGGTAGAATTAATTTAAAATATATTTAGTTTTAAAAGAGTACTCCCATGGATGTGTTGGGCAGTGCTTTCTGAGACATTCCAGTGAGTTACAACAAGCTTATTCATTCAAACAGCAATAGCTAAAATGCAGAATATACACTGAAAGCATATTCAAAGTTCATAATCACAAGCATTGGTATTAAAAATACTATTTCCTGCACTTAAGACTCAGAGAACGTACACACACCAAAAAATTTCACACTGCAGTTCAAATAACCCCTATTTCACACGGTATCAGAAGTGACAGAGCAAGTTATAGATCAGCTTTTTATCACATCTGTAAGAAAACAAACGCAAAAAAATTGCATTTGATTTACAGATAATCATGATCAAAGAGATTATATACAAGTGAACTGCTATGATCACAGCAGGTTCCCATAATCACCTCGCAGTATAAAATACTGAAAAATAAACACTTTCCTGCTCACCAAAGGAAAGCATGGGTATAAGTTATTAAATCAACATATTAGTTCTTAAAAATGTCTGCTAACACTAACCACAATATGCCAATAACAACAAACAATAACATACGTATCTCTCCTTTACAGACACACAGAAATACCCACAGTTTATTTCTTTTTTAATAGGTACAACTATTCAGAGGGGAAAAAACCCCAAAATTAATCAGCAAATGAACCTATATAGAATCAATAGACTACTATTGGGTTCACCTAYAAAATACAACCCTGCAGATGATTTTCAGTCAATTTGCAAGCTTCCTATTATCTTCCACATCATAGTCACTTGGATTTCCTCGCACCTGCACAAAAGCCCACCAGCACAGAAGAGAACAGCACCAGAGGCAAGACAAAAAAAAAAAAGACAAAAAAAAGAAAAAAAAAAAGAAAAAAGAAAGAAAAAAATTCCATATTTGCACTAGGCAAGATCCCATTCCTCAGTGCCCTGAAGAGCGGCTGTGACTGTGTAACCTCTCAGGAACAGACAATGGTGGCTAAACCAAACCACTACAGGACATAGGTAGTCAGGGTTTTATTTCAGTCCATATTCAGAGTATATAGAGTCTAAAATATAAAGCCTAAAATATAGAGTATGTAGAGTCTAAAAAGACCTCAAAGAGGACGAATCTCAGCCTTTCTTTACTGCCTCAGATACATAGAGGAACAGGCAGAAGGCAAATGCTGGGAGCCCTGGAACTGTGAAACAGGATGAATATGGAAGACAAAATTCTTACACTCATGAGAGAGCAAACACCTACACTAGCAACTTTCTGATAGCCATAAATGCATCAACAGAACAGATGTTAAAAAATATAAGGAAGAGGATATAAAGCAATACAAGTGACCCCATACAGTGAACTGGTATGTATCTGATTCCAGGGTTAAAAGTTAAATGAACAGACACATCCTGGCAAAAGGCCAGTTCCTAACAGAACGCAAACCTCGTAAGATTCGAGTTCTGGTTTTGATTTCAAACCCATGAACTTTAAGTGGATTTGAAATCACACAGAACATGCTCACCCATTTTATTTATAACAGGAAAGACAAACAAGCTCTTGTTGGGGCAGAGATTGCCCTGTGGCTCCCCAACCTGAAGCTGGCAGAGCAGAGCCCGTGCATCCCGCTTGGAGAGGGGACAAAGGAGGGACCCGCAGCTGGCACTGCCCCTCCTGGGACTGCCAAGCTGCCCAAAAGATCTCTTTTGTCTCAGCTTTGCTGCTGTTTTTGTTGCTAAGTTTACAAGGAAAGGTTTCTATTCAAGGAAGCAAARAAGGGGGGACTGGGGCATTTCCTCACTCCTGGAGCATTTCAATGGCCTGGCTGGAGCTGTACCCACACACAGTGGTGTGATGTTATAGTGCCCACAGGCTGAAAAACCAGGAGAAAAACTTCCAGAGATCAGTAACAGCTCTTAGAGGCAACCAGGTGTAACTGGGAAAGGGGACAACATTTGAGGCACTCTGACACTTCTCTTTCACACCTGTGGAGAAGCTGGTGTGTCTGCAGTCTCACTTGTATTTTCCAAACTCAGGCCTACTGTAAGGCAGTATTTGTCTCCACAAACTTTTTAAAATTTTTTTTTTAATGATATATAAATTTGCATTTCTGTTTGGAAGTCTAGAACAGGCTTCAAAACTGAACTAAGCACCCTTCTAGCTCATGACTGAYGTTTGTGCAACACCTGCACCATTTTTCCCTGACATAACTCACCTGAAAGGGCATTTCCTAATTCTGTCCTAAGAGAATGTGTTACCATCACGGTTGAGTTGGAATTAACTGTGAAAAGCAGACAGGGGGAAGATACTGCTGCAGTTGCAACAYGTTACAGCCTGATGTTCATCCATGCTGTCTCTGGAATACTTGGGAGGTTTAGGTTGYTAYCAGGGAAAGGTTCCACTYCCAGAGGAACCCAGGGRAGCTCCAGGAGCATTGGGACAGCACTGCCAGGGATGCTCAGGGTGGGATTGTTGGGGTGTCAGGAGCTGGACTGGATGATCCTGTGGGTCCCTCAGGATCCTATGAATTGAACCCTCTCTGGAATTGCCGGTGTTCTGAATGACTAAAGCAACAGCACAGACTGGTTACTGCTGTCAGCAGAGAATAGCAGAACTGYTCATGACAAAGAGGAGCAAGAAAATCATTCTTCAGCTTTTTCTCCTTTCCAGCAAGTTCAGTCCGAGCAAATTCTTTGGCAAAAAAAGGTAAAAAAAAGATCCAAAAAATCAAACATAAATCTGGTAATCTGCCGAGAGGGGAAGAGCAGAGGGAAGAGAACTGGCAGGCTTTATTATTAAGCACACTTTGTGTTATCCAACAGCTCCAAGAGTAACATACAGCAACTGGAGTCTGTACAAGAAATCTATTATACTGACGGCTCTCAAGTTAAGTACATTGCTGATTTCAGAAATATCAAAATGCCTAACTCTGGATGCCTCAGGAATAAACAAGAATAAATTTGTGTTCTACTATGCCTGAGACAGACCTAGTCAAAATTTTTCCATGAAAGCTGTTCCCCAGCAATGAACCAGGTTTTCAATAAAGCCTTATTTTTTTCTTTCTGTGAAAASTATCTGCTTTTGGATGCTTTCCTGAGATTCAATCCAGCTAGGAAACTGGGACCCTAGAGCAAGTAAGCTTATTTTTATAATCAAACCCTGAAGTTTTCAGTTTTTCATTTTAAAACTGTAATTCTCTTTGGTGGGAACCCTTTCCTGGTGAGACCTCTTTTTTTTTTTTTTGGGCATTTCCATGTAGGGAATCCCTTTAGATTCCGCAATACTGGTACATTTTAGATTTTAGAGGTGTGAACCTTTTTTTTTTTTTAGTTTTAGTTTTCCTTTAAGTAGAGGTTGCAGGAAAATACTGATCCCATGAGATCACAGTCTAAACTGACTATGATCAGARCTGGGGATCCTCAGGACTTGTGGACCTGCAGCGCTAGTCCCTGACCTTCCTGTTCAAATAGATTATATTTCAAATAAAGMAGAAATGTTAATACAGATTAATCTCTCCACTTTTAAAAGTCAAGAAGATCTTAATTTAAGGCCTTGTAGGCTGCAAAGYTTTTTTGTGCAATTTTTAAAAGCCCTCTTTTCACTATTTCCACAGGGAACAAGTGCTCCTAGGCAGAAACCACAGTACCAATCTACGTTCAAAGCTACGTGTTTACAGAAAATGTGATAAACCCCTAAGAAAAACTGTCTCGTAACTGCAGTCCTGCCACAAACACATTTGCAGCAAAAATAGAAAAATAACTTAGAACCAAGCAAATTGTTTTAGACTCGACAAAAAGTACAGGGCCTAGGAAATCTGTATCTTAAAAATTCATTTTCTTTTACAATTTTTACATAAATATAGCAAGATTCAATGCTAATTATGAAACATGCTAATTATGAAACAGTTTTAAGTTTAACAATTACCTATTTTTCTACAAGTTTAAAGAAATAAGCAGTCCTTAAATGCTGGAGAGTCTGGATTTAATTACTTTCAAAGATATTCAGATTAATATTCTCCCTTGGAGAACACTTTCAAGGCACTGATCAACAGATTCCTAAGATTAAGTTAASAACTACATTCGTCATGAGTATTTTCTCTCTGTTACACATATTTTCTCTTTATGCACAGAGAGTGTAAAGATTTTTCTTTCTCTCTCTCCCTTACCCAAGATTGCATATCAGCAAGTCTGGCCACAATAACAAGTGCAAAACAGCGACTGAACCTGTGCAATGCTCCTGATATTTGGATTACAGCATTAAWTCTGCTAGTTAGCTGCAGCAGTGCACACTTTTAAAATGCTTTTCATATTGAGTCAATAATTTTGTGCTAATATATATAGTCACAAAGCCTTGATTGGGTTTTTTTTTAAGACTGAAATCTTATTCTGTGAGGCAGCACTGATGAATTTCAAAAGAACYCATAGGATCAGATTTACTTGGCTGTGCTACAGAAATCAGCACCTGGAGTGACAGTGAGTACTGCCTACTCAAGGTAGCAGGCATTATGTACAATTACAAATGGATAACCACAATGGCTTCATAGCCATAAACCTTTTCCAAATGCCTTTTCTGCCCCACAAAGCCCATCTGTGGGTTTCCAGACTTGCAGCTGAGTATTAATGGGGATGCACAAGAAGCTCAMTTCTAGAGGGAGAAAAAGAATGAAGCATCTTTTTGACTCCATACCTACTGAAGAAGGTGAATGCCATCCTACACAGCAGAGGATTCCTTAAGGCATCACTTYTGCACCATAAAACATGTCTACAACTAGAACTGTGCAGAAACTGGAGAATTAGAAGACCAGGTAGTAACCATATTTCATACCTCATAAAAGCATCAAATGTTCTAGCAAAATCCACACAGACCTATTATCTTCCCTTAGGTAGAAAAYGAACTTTTCCAGTTTTCTCAACCTCCAAACCTTTACATGCAGCACTGATCTTAGGCCAACAGCAAGAGTAATTTAAATTTGAACAATAGAGAGATMAAATGAGAAAGTGAAACATTCCGTTTTATAACTGATAGTCATTCCAATTGGAAAAATAACCATATTATTTTCCCCTCATTTATTTCAGGAGAAGCTCAATACATTGCAAACATCACTCCCAGAGAAGCAAAAAGTTAGGACTGACATACAAATATTTCACAGGGAAGGATCTTGATGCAGGAGAATGACCAACACACATAGCTCAGAAGGCAAAGCCATTAAATCCAGCTTACAAGAATCACGTGTCAGGAATTAAAAGTACAGCATTTCAGCCACGTTTTTCACTAAAGAGGAAAAAAATCTCTCAACTCTACCTCACTTTTCCAGACATTGAAAAAAATATACCATAGAAGATGTAGAGAAACAGTACAGCGCACTATTGGAATCACAATGTGTGATGAAAGCCTGAGCCATGTTTATTAGACACCACTCAAAGTGTCTCACATTTTCTTGCCTTTGTCCTTCCCACTTCACTATCACAGGGAAGTGGGCAGACAAATTTACACTCAGACATTATTCTGTACAGCCACAGTGAAAGTTTTGATGCAGCATTTGGTGCCCARGACACGCTCCAGAAAGAGACTGTGCCACCCCCAGGAACTTTTGCGTATCTATTTCATTAATTAYTCCAACAACTTGTGGGTAGAGACCACTTAAAGAAAATACAGTTCTAACTTTACCTAAACGCCAGCAAAATAAGCAACAGTGCTGCTATTTCATCATCTTGAGGTTGTTTTAAGACTTCTGAAAGGTTACAGAAGGAGAGCAAAATGAGAAGCTGTAGTTCTGTATTCACAGTGTACTCCTAAGAAGCCAACACACCCTCAGCTTCCCTATCCATTCCAACACTTCAACACTTCTGTGGTTCAGAAGCAAAAAAKGTGCCTGTGAATGGAGCAGCTCTACCTACTTGATCTCTTTTCATATGCTCCTCCCCAGTATCACCAGAAGGGGATAGCTAACTCCATTTCTGTCCAAGCTTTCAAAGCAGAGGGCAGCCTTCACTCTTGTCACATTATTCAAATACGATRTTTTTATAACCTCCATGAGCTGTCTCATTTCTTCAAAGTGAAAAATGTTATATAAATAAGACAATTGAGAGCTGGCTTACAGCAGGACTTTACCAGTATACATTGTATAGCAATCATTCATTGCCAGGCATGACATTCCTACTGAAAGGATTTTTTTTTAGTTTATTTTAAGGGTACTACAGCAAATGAGAGGAGTCAAAACACTGAAACTGAAGTCAACTTCCACTGAGAAGGATGGGGCAAAGACTGGTGAAGCCATGATATACAATAAAACCAACTATTTTAAACTCATCAGARTGACAATCCCAACAAGTTTAAAAGATTTTTTTATGTCTTTACCCCGAAACATAGGAGCATCTTTCTCTAGTGTACTGTGTATTTGTATGTGCACATAAGGGGCTAAGGCAATAATGATGTGGCACCATATCCACGTGCAGGCAAGGCTTGCTTGCTGACCTAGCTCCTGAAAATTGTCAATACATTCCTACCCATCTTTAAATTCCACTTTYGGGAAGTGTTGTTGTTGCATAAGAAAAGCAGTGATAAATTAACACGTGACAGGATTCAGGCTTACATACACATTAATATACCATTCACTATCACAGAAAAGCAAAAGAAGGATGCTGAGTGTCTTCATAATGGTAAGACTCAGCAAACTGTGTCTGTCTTTTAAAATGTCTCACTGAAAACATTTAAGCTTGCCAAGACAATTGTGATTAAACCAGGCTGGAGCAGCTACACAGGAGTTATGTTAGCAGAGTAAAAACATGGGGGCCCTTCAGCAAAGTTAAACCCAAACCAGAACAAAACTGACAGCGAGCTAAGTTGGCAAACATGGAACTCCAAAGAGTTGTGACCAAGAGCAGGCTTGACCATACCCAATGTTTACAAAAAGAATTCTCCAATCTTACTCAGCTAGAAATCTACCCCCAACCCAATCAGTAGAAATCTACTCCCAACCCTAGCAGAAATAATTTATGCTAATAGTCATGCACTTCATCAAATTTGAGCCAAAGAAATGGACTTGTGAATCAGTTGTTTTATGAAAGACAAACTCGTATTTGATAGAATAACMAGCCACAATGGAGTAATGGTAATGCTGCCATCTCATCACAAGTGACTTTTTCTAAAAAAAATAACGACACAAACCAACYAGTGTTTCACTTACCTGAACACCTCTCAATGAACTAACAGGAAGATTCAAAGGGTGGGCGTCATAAACAGGTAGGGGAAAACTTAATTAAAATATTAAGCTATTAAAAAATAACAAGAAAAACAATAAAACCAAATGGCCCTGATTTACAGCTGGAAGCAGCTCATTTCCTCCAGGGGAGTCAGCAGCAGCTATAATGACCTGCTGCGTGGATTTACCCTGGCTGGGGAGCTCCCACTGGCAGCACTCTGCTCCTCCTGGACAGTGCACAGAGTGTTTACACCTGCAGCTGATCACTGCAGCTGATTTTCATTACTTTTTCCCCCCAGCACCCCGAGAAACTYAGCTATTGCCAGCAATTAAAGTAGCACAGGAGTAAATTTTTACTTGGGATCTGCATAAAAAGAAGAATAAGCCCAAGCAGTGCTCACATCTGCAAGAAGTTTGAGAAACACTCATCTATCCTATCTGCTACTTCATCAGCAAAGATCTATGTTAATTCAGATCTGTGTTAATTAGATAGGCCTGAGACTAGAGCCTTGCTACTTTTCAAAGTTTATAAAAAACTTGCCTATGTAGACATAACAGAGGCACACAGTAAGTCAGGGCCAGAAATCACACAGATATTCAAACACTCATTTCAAACAGCAGTTACAAAAGTTKAAGAAGTTTACTGTAACAGTAGTTACAGAAGTTTTAGATTTCAAATTGCTTTACTTCTGCCCTGATCTAGTGAAAACATTGTGTGTTTCTCCTCCARCCATCGCTGTTTCCAAGAAAACATCCAAATCCCAACGGTGGTGTAATACAGCCATACAGGAGGTTCATGGGGCACTCCTGCAAGATTTCCCTAAGGCACACAGGTCACAGGATTAGAAAAATCACTGAGCATCAGAAAATGTGCTCTCCATCCATACTAAAATTGGGCGAAGCTTATTGAAATGGAAAAAGGTTTYCCATGTAGAGTGGTACATTTTCAGATATCTCGTTATGTAATGGGGAATCCTTCCCATTGCTAAATGACAATGTCCTCACCTTAACAGAATAAAAGTATATGCAGCACTAAGCCCCTTCTGGGGGAGGGGGCAGGTTTACACTGTCTAGAAACACTGTAGGTCCTATTTTCATACTGTGAATTTATCAACATTGCACTCTAYACAAAGGTAGATTCTTTTTCCTCTCTGCCCACCAGAACACTTAGCATAAAGTTACATACATAAAGTCTTCTTTAAGAATCACATTTAGTTTGTAAAAAATTTCAAATATGTGTTTCTGATGCAGAATATGAAATTAATGTTACTCTCTGATTAGCCTGCATTTTACTGCCCAACTTTTCTGCAAGCAATTTGCTCCCAATCCCATCCTTATTCTGCATTCTTCTAACTGAAAGGGGAAAAAAAYTAAAAAGGCCATTTTCCAGGGGATCACTTAACCATGTAGTGGGCAAAGATATACAGCATATCCTGTGTATTTGGATTTYGTTTTCTTTCTATGAACAGGGGAAACACAACATTGGACTAATGATTTACACTTCTTCTGCAAACTTTACATTACTTATACATATATTACATAAACTTATTACATATTAAATAACACACATATTACATAAGCAATATTACATATTACTAATATGGGAAACCAGAGCATTTAAAAGTAAGCATCAGCAATGTGTCTCAGTAGGAAAAGTTGGAGGGTCTACTCAAAAGTATAATGATCAGGTGGGTTTATTTTTAAAAACTACTAGTTATTTTCAGGTCATTTAATTTTACAACGTTACCTATTGCTTTTGGAAAATATATATAACATATTTCGAAATACAAATTTCAAAACAGACAGTCCTGTCCTCCAAGCTGTCATGGGAGAGGGAGGCACTGTTGAACTTACTCTATGAGAAGGAAAACCAGATCAAAACCAGCCTTCAAAATGCAAGGTGAAATCCCAGGGGTTTTTTTTAAAAAAAAAAAAGGAAAAACAGAAGAATGAATGGCTTAAAAATAATCACTCTTACACTGCTGGCAGCTACTTAAGAGAGTTACAAATGTGTTCAGATTTATTAATTCAAAGGGTTGCCTGAAGAGGGAGAGATGAAAAAAGTGAAAGTTAAATATCACTGACAATTAATTCATGTCCTTGCTCCCTCTGCCCCCAGTTAAAGCTCAGAAAGAAGGTCCTACTWCTGATCCACTGATACAATCTTAAATTATTCAAAGCAGGTAACTAAAGACATGCAGAAAGAAAGAATGGATGCTGCCTCTCAACTTTTTTGATCCCTAATTTCACAGCAAAGGATGGTACACACATGTGTCCTGTCACCCAGGACAGCCCGCATCCCACACAAACCATGAGAGACAGCTCCTTCACACCTTCCCGGCTGCAGCAGGAAAACCTTTCCGCACACCGTGCCGGGCACCTGCCGCTGTTCCCGGGACAGCGGGCACACCGGGACAGAGCCGCCACTTCACAGGAGACCGGGCACACCGGGACGGAGCCATCCTTTCACAGAAGACCGGGCACACCGGGACAGGGCCACCCTTCCCGGGACAGCGGGCACACGGGAACAGAGCCGCCCTTCCCGGGACAGCGGGCACACGGGAACAGAGCCACTCTTCCCGGGACAGCGGGCACACGGGGACAGAGCCACTCTTCCCGGGACAGCGGGCACACGGGGACAGAGCCACTCTTCCCGGGACAGCGGGCACACGGGGACAGAGCCATCCTTTCACAGGAGACCGGGCACACCGGGACAGAGCCATCCTTTCACAGGAGACCGGGCACACGGGAACGGAGCCGCCACTTCACAGGAGATCGGGCACACCGGGACAGAGCCGCCCTTCCCGGGACAGCGGGCACACGGGCACGGAGCCGCCCTTCCCGGGACAGCGGGCACACGGGAACAGAGCCGCCCTTCCCGGGACAGCGGGCACACGGGAACAGAGCCGCTCTTCCCGGGACAGCGGGCACACCGGGACAGAGCCGCCCTTTCCGGGACAGCGGGCACACGGGCACGGAGCCGCCCTTCCCAGCCCATCCCCTCAGCACATCCCGCCCGCTGCCCTGAGCCACGGGCCTGCCCAAACCCACCTGCTGCTCCGCTTTTCCTCTCCGAGATCCTTCCAGCGCTGCTCCGCCAACATCCCCCGCCTCAGGCGGCTCCAGCGGGGCAGGGCGGCCCTTCCCCCGGTGACACSGTCCCCCGCCGGTCCGCCCGCGTCCCCCGAGCGCAGCGCTGCCCTCACGCCGCCCCGGCCCTGACCCCGCGCGGGGCTCCCCTCACGGCGCCTTCCCACCTGGGCAGCGCGGCCGCTCCGACCCGCCCGGCCCTCAGCACCTTTGTGCCCGGGCAGATGGAGCACGGCCCCGGCAGGGCAGCAGCGAGCGGTGCCGGGCACCTGTGGCGGCCGGGCTGAGCCGGGATCCCGCCCGGGGGAGGGAGGGAGGAAAGGMGCGCAGGGCAGCGCCATCCCGAGCGGCGCTTTCCGCCTCCCTCAGCGYGGCCTCGGGCGGGCAACGAGCAGAGTCACAGCAACATACACACTCCTTCTTGACGGTAATTTTTCTTTCCTTTTTTTCCACTTAGAAGGAAAGTTTGGGATTTTTTTTTTAATTTTTTTTTGTTTTGTTTATTTTTTGCTTAGTTTCTCTCCACGCTGAAGAGGCTAAGCGAATCTCTTTAATGTATTTCCTATTAAAGCAAAGACACTCATCTAAAACAGAGCGTAATTATGCAGCGGCTTCATTCCCGGAACAGTTTACAGTGCACATACARTGTAATAGGTTTTCATATATTGTCATAGCTTTTCACACAGTATATTAGCTAAATATGGTTAAACTTGTTGCCTGATGCTTCAACAAACAAACTTGCCAGGTGGACTATTTTAAAACAGACAAGTGTATTTCAAATTAAACAAGTAAAAGCTATATTAAAAAGCAGTAAAATGCACTAATAAGCCACAACACTTGACAAAGGTAGGGAAAATTTGAAGAAAGATCCCCSTCACCTCCAGCACTGCAATAAACAAATACCTGCTGGGACACRGGTCTATGGAGTTTTATTTCTAGCCTATCTTTTAAAGCATCATCTGGTTCAAATCGGAAAAACAGAATTTAAAATACAAGAAACTACTTGATACCTCAGTTCTCAGTTCATCATATTAAAGGATTAATGACATCACTCAAAGCTCCATAAAGATGTTGAGTGATGGTATTTTGCTGTGCAATCACCTTTGACATCCACTCCCAAGAAGGAGAAGTGATGGGCCTTTCACCTTAAACCCAACACATCCATCAAGTTTCCCACTAAAACTGAAAAAACTTGAGTCACGATCTTTGGACTTGGAATGAAACCCATATGGCAATTRTAGCAGATGATCAAAATGTYTTTAAAGTWTTTTTYTTTAAATACCAATTTTGTAATCTGAAAGAAAGAAGTATGAAAACAGCAAATCACAGGGTTTAAAAGTGATTTTTCACATGTACTAAATGAAAAGAGTTTACCTGAAATCAATTAGTTAACACAAAAGAAGGAAAAACAAACATTAAAAGACTGTGGATGTTACAGTTCATAAATTGGGGCCCAGTTGCAGCTTGCTGGTATGATCTCCTTACAACTCCCTGCAGTATTCCAGTCCATGATGGTCTGGATGAAAYGTAGCTTGTGCCTCCACTTACCAAACTTCAGCCTCTGCTTTCAGTTAGATTCTGGTATTTCCTACTTAATTTATTAAATAAGTAATTAATTCAACTTCTCAATATCTAGTTTGGAGCGATCAAATGCTGRGAGTAAAACCTTTCATTTCCAATTTGCAAGGCAAAAGTGGTGAAGTGGATTTAGGTGTCTACTCATGGGCAGAACTGTATAAACAAAKCTTTCACTTCTGACTGGGAAATACTGAAAAACTAAACATTTTAAAGCATAAACATAATAGGAATTTTATAAACATCATAAATGAGTTGGATGTGTTTTGTGTTAAAGATACTAATGTTTACTTTCATCTAATTAGATGCTTGTGTACATGTTACCTGTATAAATAAAGGATAAGAATTACTCACCACTTGCACATCAATATGAAAWCCGAAGATACTCAATTGTTACATTTTAGGACTCTTATCTTGCCAAAGACAAAACTTGAAAGCATCATTTTCAAATAAGTATGATTTCCACACTACCTCTTTCTAATATAGCTACAACCATGTTTGCTCTGCCATGTGGTGTAGAAAGATCTGATATTTCAAAGTCATGATCATCATTGCTTTTAAAAGTGTCTTYGTTCATTTATTCAAAGTTTGTCACCTCCTTTTTTGCCTGTTGAAAGCCTCTGGAAGGCTTTATGAGCTTTTCGTGACCGCAGAAATGGGATAGAAGGCATTTCTTTGAAAAAATTAACATTGTAAACAACAAAATTCTGCCAACACACTTCCAATAGTGAGGTGCAACCTATTTTAGTAAGAATTTAGAGCATTCAAACTTGGTTTAGCTGAGTAATTACTTATTTATACACAAAGTGAGAGCTGGAATTTCGTAGTAAAATATTAAGCTGTGAGCACACATATTTGCTACTTTTTTTCATACCAGTTCTAGATGTTTATCCATGCATTACAGCAAATAGAAAATGATCTTGTCAAAATGAGATTTCAGTTCTATTTTCTCATTTCATCACTACTTCTTAAGCTTTCTTTAGGCTTGGCCYTTCCCATGTTTATATCCCACATAAAGGCTTTATTTGTGACTTTTTTCAAATGTAAGAATAGGTTCAGTATAGCTTTAGTTGAATCATGCACATTAGAGGTTTACATTTTTATATCTCAAAGTTTGATTAACAACACTACATGTTTTCAACATGTAGTAAGAAAGAAAATATCCCCTCTAGTTAGCAAAGAATTTTTTGACTAAAGCATTCCTAACCAATGCTGCAGTGTTCAAGTTCCCACCAAAAGCTCATGTGACAACATTGCTTAAAAAATTACTTGAAAAATTTCATGACACCGACAGCACCAAATCTTCCAATCTGAAATCGTGTTTTGAAAAAAAAAAGAAAAATCTTAAGCCAGCATATTGTCTTTTCCCTTATTTTTAATAAAGTCACATACATGGCAGATACACTGGGGAAAAATCCCAAACTTAGAAAGCTACTGGAATCTTGGTCATGGTGCCAGTTAAACTGGCAGGCTTTAAGCAAATCAATATTGTTTCAGTTGTTTCCTAAGGCTGGAAAACCAGACTATAACTGTTGTAACCAAGCTAGATAAGCACAAGCTATTGGCACAGCCTTCATTGTACTTCTGAAATAGGAGCCAAGAGCAAAATTTTTTTGAGGATCGGCTGGAAATGATGAATATAGTGGAATTTTATAAGGAGAAACRTAAGAATTATGCATTGTGTCTTGCCAAAACTGCATTGCCATACTTAAAGAAAGCTTGCTATTGAAAAGCAGTGATTTAGGCAAGAAGAATTACATCGGTGAATGTATTTGGTACAAAAAATTCAGAGCCCAGCAACAGATCTGAAGCTAAAATAGATAATGGCAATGAGATCTGACACCTCACGTCATACAGGATTAGCTTCTCATCACAGACACAGTTTTGTTGATTAAAAGCAAATGTGTGAAAGCAGAAATCAGCACCTCCCRCTGCAATTAGGAACTGGCAACCAGGGAATCATGTACTGCCCTTCTGGTCTATTTGCCCCTCGTTTGTACTTTTTTTGACACCTCCCTGCAAAAGAGTCTCTGACTGTGGGTGAGCAACTACAATCGAGGACTACTCRGAATGGGACCAGTAAGAAGGTTCAGAGGGTACAGGAACTTGTTACTTTGGCTGCTGTTAGAAACACAGACTGGAAAGTTGCATATACCRAGGATTTAAACACCTGATAGCTGGCAGCAGGAAAGTCCCAAACTGGTYTGGAGTATGGGCAGCATCTGCATAATGTGGCAAATAATGTACTTTCAGGTTTTGAGTTGTCTCCACAAACAGGAAYAGTCTAAACACAGCAATATTTATGCAATTATTTAGCATTCTTCTTAGCACTGTGGCATTTTAACATGCCACACCAGGGTTACCCACATGCAGTAAATTTTTAAAACGTTGTCTTTTTAACCTGGCAGGATATTTTAACAGCTGGACAACAAGGAAGGGGGCSTGGAAGGAAAGGCCTGACTGTGCTGTAATGATCCAGGATCAATCAACAAAACTCACCAAATTGTGCTTTGGCTGCTGCACAGGMTGGATCTGCTGCAAACATACTTTAGGCACTTGTGGGAGAGATCTGTGATGAGAATGATGGAAACCACCAATCTAACAGGTTTTATTTATGCTATCATATTTCACAGCGTTACAAAGCACGAGTGC
This sequence comes from Malurus melanocephalus, assembly GCF_030028575.1. NCBI lineage: Eukaryota > Metazoa > Chordata > Aves > Passeriformes > Maluridae > Malurus > Malurus melanocephalus. Next base: position 1,142,497 of record NW_026623429.1, read on the forward strand.
TTTAAACAGCTGACTTTACCAGGTAAGCACATTGTCAAAACTTGTTTCAATAATCTATTTTTTTTTAATAATATACCAGTCTATAATAACCTACAATAGTAACTCTAACTGACATTATCTATAAAATGTAAGATCCAATATAATTCAATTAAATACCAATCTAACAWTTTTTATGCAAATTACTCCATCCTGCAGATTCCTTTATCTCTGGAGATCATTCTCAATTTCCTTTTCTGTAGCTTTTCTAGCGCTACACTGCATTTTGGTAATATCACCACTGAAGCTGAAGACAATATTTCAACTTTTAAGCCTACCAGAAAATTGTAGTTAGATTTATACCAGCTTTAGTCACACAACTTTTCTTTCCAGTGATTTTTCAAAGAACCTTTCCATAAATGAAGTTCAGATAGGACATTATTTTTGGTCTATTCTGAAACTCAGACTTGTTGAGTCTATTAGCAACCTTTGTAAGAGAATGTTCATTAGAAGGAAGGCTGTTAATGCATCCTAGATTACCAAACTCTTCCCATTTTAAGTCCCAATTGTTTCTAACTTTGCCAAACACTAAATGCTTGGGCTAAAATTTGCCATGCCATGTCTGTGTCTCAATCTGAGATGTGTTGGAAAATTTCAGCTAAAATAAATAGAACTGTTTCCAAGAATGAGTGTTSAGGAAAAATATTCTGTTTTACTGGGGAGGAGGGGAGAGGGAGAAGAGAAAACAAAATCAAGAGATACTTTCACTGCAGAGCCCACTTGCTCTTAATCACTGCCCTGAAACTGGCAGGAAAGAGYAATTTTGTTTGGAATTAGACTTTTTTTATACTTCCCCTCTGAATATCAAATGAACTACTTGCAGATCTGGTGTAGGCCTCAAAATAGTAAGTTGTCCTCACTTCCTTCAAAAGCTGTCCTGCATAAAAAGGAAAGAGTGYAGATTTTTGAGTTTGTGGCAGCAATAATAAAGTTTCATATATTAGAGAATCTTTGAAAACCATCCAAATTTTACTTTGCATTATTTATAGAGAAACCTACCTTTTCATCTGGAAGAGCTGTCAGTGAATCACACAGGTTACTGCACTTCTGTTACGGTCATTAGGAGTAGAATGAGAATTTTTCAAATTGAACAAATACAATTCTCAGTCATGTCAATCTTGATGCTTTAAAGATGTGTTAAGCATAAACTAGGCAACAATATTTTTAAGTGGCTTTCTTTCTTGCTCAGCTAGCTCAAAATGAACAACCTTAARTTCATTCTTTTTTCCCCTCACATAAGTGCATGAAAAAGCTACAYAATTTAGGCATTGCACCATCTTTATTTTGCATATTTGCAATTATTTGAAATAATACTTTATTACTAATTTAACAAAATACCCTGAGGTAGGGGAGAAAGGACTCAGTGCCATTGAGCAATCTGTCCTGACTTAGATCTCTTTCATCCAAAGACTTTGTTGGCCTATATGGAGTAATATATTCATAAACGAATGAATATTTTAGTAATTTAGCGTACATATATGAACACAATAAAAACAAATTCTAAGTGAAAAAATTAGGGGCTCTRTGGTCAGGAATTTCAATAACTTGAGGCACTAGTGATTTATCAATGCAGAAGAATTCTCTCTGGTGGCTTAGACAGAACCACTTGCTTTAAGTTTCTGTTCCACAAAGAAAAAGCTCAATCAGTCACCATACCTGAGCTGACTTTGAGGCTAACTTCACTTCTTGAGTGTCTCAGGTGAGAGCTTGATCTCTCACATTCATATTGAACAATTCTTTGTGCTGATTTTCCTTATCTGGAAATTAAGAAGTAAATCGGGAACAATTCCAGCGCGTATAAACTTTGTTAAATGCTTAAGAAACCTTCACATGGTTAAATCTTTCTGATGAGGGAAGAAATCTTAACTATGCTAAGACACTGTAGATGCTTAAGTCTCCTTAGGAATTTAGAGCAGTCCAGCCATGCTAAGGCACTAGGAGCTTAAAGAAACATTAATTGGTTAATAAGCCGTAAATTCTTAACCGATCTTAAAAGAGTTAAGTGCCATAATCTCAAATGCTTGATTCTTTTATCCGGTCAAAACAATCAAGGAGATCAAAACTTTGAGCCTCTGAAGTTCAGTATGACTTTCCTTTGTGCTGCTGAGTTGAAGTTTGCAACCAAAGTCTAAAYCCATGTTCAACCAAACTTTCCTGGCCAGGGACTTCACCCTGCTTGGAATTAATATCTCTCTGCCCTGGGGATGAATTTGTACTAAGAGTTCAGTTCTAAATGCTGGTCACCTGAAATGTTATCCAAACCTCTTTTCTGTTTGTTTTGTTTTTTTTTTTTTTT
>NW_026623429.1:1144848-1151288 GCF_030028575.1 Malurus melanocephalus
ACTGACCTTCTTGGTTAGTTAAAAATTAGGCAAAAAACTCAGCAGAATATTGTTTAAACAGGGCAGTCACTATAAATGGAAATCTCTGACTGTGGGGTCAATAAACCAAAGGGAATATGAAGATTAAGGCAATGTTACAGGAAAAATTGTAGCATTAAACTAGCCAGAGTTATTTAAAATAATATGTCACAATTATATATATATTTGAGAAAATAAACATATTTATTAGAAAGCAGTGACTTCCTTGCAATTTTAGGAATTATTTCAGGATATATATATTTTATATATCTGTAGGTACTTTTGAAGCACCATTTATGCTTTTTAGGCTTGAGAATAGACTAATTTTTCCATCCTTTATTATTGCTRAAATTACAGTGAATTGTTTCCAAAACTTAAGCTATTGAAGTTACATGTGTTATAAATTTAAATGCCACACATACACACACAGACTTATCTATACACATTTCAAGGTTCTCTTGGCTGGCAYGAGGAAAAAGATAAAAAGWTAAAAAGATGGAGGATAGACTGGCATGAATATTGACTCTGGTGAGAGATTGTCTGAGCATTCAGCTGCCCAGCAGACATTGTAGGTTCTTGCTCAGCCTCACTCCAGCCTGCTTGCTTTGAGCAGGGCTCCTGTTTGCTAATCCTTGCCAGCCAATTGTGCCACGTTATGGTTTGTCTGCCTACTCATTTTTCCCAGGCTAAACTGATTCAGGTTTCTCAGGAAAATTTTTTTTGTTTGGTTTGGTTTTTTGGTTCCTCGTGGCATCAATTTTAAGTCACATTTCCTCCAGCCTTTGTATGATTCTTGCCTCTGGACAGTGAACAACTGCAGCTATTACAGTGTTTTTGCCGCAGCTTTGGGAAAAGTATTGGAGAGAAACAGATCCTTGTGCACTGGAATCTTTTCCTTTCCTTCCACCTCACTGCATCAAAGGAGCAGCATCTCCCAGATATATCTGACACCATATTTGTGTACCAAACACTGATGGGTTTGGATATTTGTAGTTAACAAAAAAGASCTGAACCTGGTAAGAGTCTGTGAATGCCATTTTGTTAAAATAAATTGGTAACTCAGTGCATTTAACTATTTCCAATTAAACATCTGAGAGGGGCTGRTGCTAGAAACCCACCATGCATTTATTTTCTGTTTGCACTCAGCAGGTCTCATTTAGGTCATTATTGTTGCCTGTGTTCWGCAACAAGAGAAAAATGAAGAGCTTCTTTCTTTTCACAAAGGTCACTGGTTGTGTTTCTGCTTCTGATACAAAAAATTTGTGCTGTGAATTCTTGATCCATTTCCTTATTTTGACAGCTTTTATACCTCTCTATGGCTATTCATAAAATGAAGGTGGGGATTTTTTTTCATGGCGTGGTGACTTTTCTCAGCTCTTTGCTAGTTATCTGATGCCACAARGAAAATAATTAATGGATAGTCTAGAGATCTTATGAATTTGAATGCACACTTACATTCTAATGAAGCCCACAGCTCKTAGCACACAGTTGAATACTTGGCTGTGTGTAGAAGAAAAAAACACAATAAAAGAAAGCACACAAGCTTAAAACTTACACATATTCACAGTACACAGTGTCAGAACTAATCCTTGGAGAGATGTGTGTATTTTATGTATAYATTCTACTAAGGATATTGTTTTTATTTCAGAGTTGCATTTAATTCCTAATTTACCTACTTGTGACTCACCTTCTCCTCCCCTCCATTTTCCATATACCAGAGAGGGAGCAATTTGTCAACAAACACAGATAATGGGGTTTGCAAGCCTTTTCTAGCAGCAGGCATGCTTTTTATCTTCTCTAACATCAAACAGTGCTTGTGTTTTTTTCCTAGTGGAAGAAACAAACTTTGTGCAATTTACACAAGCAAAAGGCAAAAGGAACGAACTTTAAAATCTGGTGCTGGTGCTGCAATGGATGAGCAGCGTTGCCCTATCCCAAGGATGCCACAACAAATAAATGAGAACAGCACTGAGCAGCACCACTGGAGTGTCTGGAGGATGGAGCCCCTTTGCTTTCTCCCCCAGCCCTTCTCTGGGAGGATTTATGAGGATTTACATTTCTGGGCTGTGGCTGTGCTGAGGCTGTGCYCTGTCTCTGAGCAGCACCTGGAAAATCAGCACAGGCACCACACACGAGCCTGGGAGATGGACAACTGCCCAGCAGGTTCCCAGCCTTTAAACTGGGGAGATGGGCTTAGGCTACCTTGCTTCAGTTGCATCCTTATTTCTCAACATGATTAACATGTAGAAACTCTCCCACAAACCGTAATTGGGATGGTTATGGACCATGAGAGTGGCTCATCTTAGCTCCCCAAATAAGGCTCCTGTATTTAACACCAATATTGAAGGAATTGGGGCAAAARAAAACTGTGCCTGGACAGGAAGGAATTGCACATATGAGGACTGCAGGTCTATCAATTACATCAGTGTTAACCTAAGGGAGAATTGTATATCAGGAAAACCCAAAACCCAGTAATAAAACCACGGTAGCACCTGTTTTTAGCTAAACCAACAACATTTTCACTCCTAGAAGACCAGAATCACTCAACTGCCTTTCCATAGGTGTGTCTGTGTATGGCCATACRTTCTTCTCCATCAGCTTCCAGTGTGAATATGGAGCCAGAAATGGGAGTGGCACCTGCAATAAACTAAAACCAAAAAAATAAAGACCCACCAAACCAAACCCATCCCACCAGAACAYCTTTTCAAAAGCGAGGTTGTGGTGAATGTGGCGAGTCAGACCTTTAAAGTCCTTTCAGCCGCGCTGGAGGTGTGGAAAACAATCCGTTTAAGACAATATCGCAGACAAAGCCCTTGTGGTGACGCGGGGGTTAATTACAAACAACAGAGGCTCATTATCCATGCCAGAATGTTGTGCTCTCACACAAAAGGCGCTCTCACTTGGTAAATGTCTAGCCTAGACTATCAGAAATTGCATTACACTCGCTGCCCCTCCCCTTATTCCCGGACTTTCTTACTCCGGCCTTTTTTTCCCCTTCCTCCCATCTCTATTGAAAGACAGTAATTAAACACTAAAGCCTCTCAGTTTCTGCAGCACTGCGGGGGAACTCCTCCCTGTAATAAGCACCAATTACTGGCTGCGACTGCAGCTGATGAAGGATTATCCTCTCACTGAGCTACGGCAAGCTCTAGAGTATAATCTTCAATTAGTTCAATTCATGGAGCACACTGGCAGGCAGGCCACTACGTTTCCCACGACTTACACAAACAGCCTTTCTTTGACACCCCCCAACTCCGCACAGATGGTCCCAGCACTGTCTGTTGCAAAGTTCAGTGCATCTGGCCCCTAAACCCACCTAATGCAGGCAGCAAAACAAAGCCTGCGACTCAAGTGCCCTACAGTACCTATTTGTTTCAGTAGCAGCAGGCTGGCTTTTTTTTTTTTTTTTCCTTTCTTTCTTTCTTTTTTTTCCTTTTTTTTTTTTTTTTTTTAATTAAAGAAAGAGAAATTATTCAAGGAGTCAGAAAACAGGTGGATAAACAAAAAACAACCAACAATCTTCTGGACTGACACTATAAATCACTTCTAGTCATTTTACTGTGCTTGAATTTTTAATAACCCGATCTTACAATAATGTAAATAATAGGGCTGCCACAGCCAAGAGAGAGAGCAGAATTAAAAATCCATGTTTAGCTCTTTTTTTGTGATACTTAGGTATTGCAGGGCTCCTCAATATGGATGGATGGATGGATCCATTATGATTATGGGGTTTTTTTTACAGTGTGTCTCTTCCCTACTTGGAACAAAGGCTTTTGTGAACCCAGCCTTACTCTGGGYTTTGACTTCTTGCTCCTGCATACGGATTTTTTACATGGTTTGTGTATCAACTGCCTTTAATGGCCGAGCCTAAAAATAAACACAGTGGTACTCCAAGGCAGGTAGACTTTAATTAATTGCCAGTCTGCCTTTATGTGCGTTTTTGATTCTGCAAGACTTTGCTGTATGACTGCTGAACACAGTAATTAAATAGACTAAAATAGATTAGTTCCACTGACATCATCATCCTGCACGCTGGCTAATTCTGCTGCCTTGGCCTCGGAGGAGCTGCCAGGAGCAGCAGGCACGATGGAAGCACGGCACAATGCCCGGAGCACCTGCTTTTGTGGCTGGTGAACACATCCCAGGGATGCCATTTCCACTGCTGCCTCCACGTGGCTGCCTCAGCAGACCAGAACGGGGTTTTTCCCCAAAATCGGGGCATGTCCTCACCTGTAGGGAGGTTGTACAACCTCGCAGGATATTTACAGCACACAGTGAGCCATTTTTATTTACTGAGGGTGTATGGGCTCTTCAAGATCCTCACTTGTGCATCTGAAAGTGTGTCTAATTGGGTTTTTCCAACTGGACTTAACTGGGATTTAGTAAACAATATTATTTTAATGCATGAAGGTTGCTYCATTCACATTCTTACACTGTCACTTGTATAATCCTGCTGAGAATACCACTGCACACACTTCAATTGTAAAAAACCAAAGTCAGACAGACAAAACCCCCATATTTGTTTTAGTTGAGACGTTTCCTTCAGTCTGGCAAAAAAAGTAAAAGTTAGGTTCAGTTTGTGAAATGCCAGCTTTCAAATGAATGCTCTCTAGGTGTTCTTCCCTGTTCTGCTGCTCTAACTCTTCCAGTTTTACAGTGCTGTAGGTATTTTCAGAGAAAATAATTAAAAAATAAAATAAAATAAAAAAYYRGCCATTACCCTAAGGAACACAGAAGTTGTATTTGCAGCAATTCAGACTTTTAGACTTCRAGTGCCCCAGGCTGGAACTGTGTAAACACAACCTCCAGACAGAGGCAGAATACTAATAAAGAGAATCTTGGGGAAAACACCCTTCCTATTTCCTATAGACCCAGGAGAGGAAGGAATCAAAACTGTACATTTCTAATRCTTGGGGAGTGATCGAGGCCATTGTGAAATCAAGAAAATGTAAAAGAAAAATAGCCCWAAAAGTTAACTTCCCTTTCTGCTGGGAACCCAGAGGRAAAAAAACCCAAACCCATAGCRGAGAATGGGCTGCTCACACTTGTCAGGTGGAAGGTTTTTAAGAGTGAAGCCTTGTGTGCCTGTTTATCTCCCACATCTGGAATGAGCACTCAGATTTATTTCAGGCRTGAGGCTGCCTCCAGTGCTGCCATAAACACCCAGCTGTAGGATTTCATCAGATTCAAGAGTCACTTAGAACAGTGTGTGTATGTGGGCCCCAATTTAAAAGCATGGAAGATGGGTTTATCCCATAACTCGATTGACAGACAGGGAGCTGAGCCTGAGATGGCTCTGACCTGACCAGCAGGATTCCTGCACTGACCATCCCAGCAGTTTAAGGGTGAAATGGTCTGAAGACACAAAGATCCATCAAAGAATTGAGCACTTTGTGCCTGAATTTCCCTGGCTTTGCTCATTTTTTTTGTCTTCTCCTTCCATTTTTTCTCCCCCCTGGAACAGCTTTTTTGGCTCACTCTGCAGCCAAGTTCCACACAGCAAAACGTGGGCTCGTGCTCTCCTTTGTGCACTTCCATCACTGAGAGCCACACAGAGACAATTACAAATGAGGGAAAAGTTTCCCTCGAATTGGAGCGACCTCTGAAATCTGAGGAAACAGAGAACAAACTAAGGAAAATCAAGATTTTGAGTCAAGTGATGACCACCTGATTGTTGATCCTTGTCACTTTTAGCTGGGTCATGACCAGAACGGTGCAAACACTGCCTCTGCTGCACAGTGAAAAGGGTGTTACAGCTCCATTGCCCATCCAGGGGGAAGTAAAAAGTAAAAAAAAAAAGAAGGTAAAAATTATCAGGCCTGTACCAATTTAAAAAAAAATTGTAAGGCACTGAACAGATAAACACTGTGTACATTAAACACAAAAGACAAAAGGATGCTTCAGAGTCTCAAGCTGGAAGAGATCCACAAGGATCATCAAATCCAGCATCCCGAGAATGTAATTTCTGGCCTGAAAAGTTTACAGAGTTGAGTATAATGGTACATATAAAAGATGGAAACTAAAGGATATTCCTATGACAAGAAGATGACATGAGGATGTGCTGGGGACACTTGGGTTCATTTTTGTCTAACTAGAAAAAAAAGGAGCAGTGCGAATGTAAGCAACTGTGGTAGTGCCTTCACTGAGGGATAGCATTTTGGATTCATTTTCCTCGGTGATCTGGTTTAGTTTAAATTCCTAGTTTGGGTCCTAGACCCTGTCAAATGCCATACTCAGATATCAGGCAGATAACTGCTTGACCTCGTAAATCACCCCCTCAATCTTTTTATTGTATAAATAAGTTTATTGGTGTGTATTTAATGGAAAAGCTGATGGTCTGTGGCTGCTGCCTGTGCAGTATTGGGAATGAACCCGGAAAATGGAGCCATTGCAGGGCTACAGCCCCATGGGGAGGAGGAGGA
>NW_026623429.1:1152668-1178483 GCF_030028575.1 Malurus melanocephalus
TATAATGCATCCCGAGAGCAAATCGAGTGCTGCACATGCATTATTGATGACGTACACACAGTCACAGTGCTGGCTTTAAACAATGTGCCATATTTCATGGAAATGCCACAAACAGGCTGCTCACAGAATGGTGTTGTACCTTTTAATTTAAGTTTAAGGGTTTAAGTTTAAAAATCTCCTCGCATAACACCGGTCATACCCCTTTATAAATCACTGGGTTTGTTAAAGGACAGCTTTCTCCTAGGAAATATAAATAAAGCCTGATGTGTTATTACTGAAAATATTTGTAAGGCATCAAAAAACTTTGCAAGCAGCTTTATTGACTGCACCGTAACAGGGGCTTTATTCATCAGGATGCACATGTAATTTATTCCATGTAAAATTCGTTATCACAAATATCAAACAYGCTGTGGGTAATAAATGACCAAGCAGAAATAAAACAAAAAGGGCTTTGTCTCGAGACACAAAAGCAAATTGACCCTTTTGATTTATTTGTTTTCTCCAAAGAAAGGAAATGCTCGTTTAGCAGATTAAAAATGAAATAGGGAAGTTGAACAACAAAAATCTTGATGAAGACGGTACTTGTTAGAAGTGTATGGAAAGATAACAAGTGATTATAACAGAAAATGTGAACAGTCCAATAAAACACAAGTATGATCAAAGCTGTGAAAAAAGCAATTAAGCTGTTTTGACACTTGACTGATGTGTTGAATGTGTTTGTGGATTTGAGGCATTTAAACCATGTTCATGAACAATTCTGTTTACAGGGCACCTACCAGCATGGTTTTCTTTCATCTTGCCATATAAAGCAAAAAGGGAAATATTTCAAGAAATAGTGTCACTGGATAGATCAGATTTATTTGCTAGACTTTCTTAGACTATGTGCACTTCATATTTCTATAGGAATGACACCTTTAAGTTATTGAATAATTGGAAGATTTATTGTAAACACAAGATGGAAAAGCAGTTCCAGAGCTTACACAATTTCCTCTTGGAAAATGTCTTTATGTAAATAATCGAGTTGCTTAATATGAAAGCCTATCAAGGTAATTGGAAGCCTTGTTCTTCCCAGGCTACAGGGAAAAAATAGATACAGGGTTTTTTAGTATTTAAATCCAAGACAAAAAACGGGTCCTGAAGGCTTTTTAAAGCCCACTTTAATTCAATAACAGTTTAAATGAAACTAACATTGGGCTGAAATGTGTTAGACAGTAATTTGAGATGTCATCCTAAAAAGAACTGTAAAGTGGCAAAGAGAACAGTTGTTCCTAATAGTCACCACATCCCCTTCCCGTTTTCCTCTCCTCAGTTTCCTCCCTTCCCATTTTCCTCTTTTCAGTTTCCTCCCTTCCCATTTTCCTCTTTTCAGTTTCCTCCCTTCCCATTTTCTTCTCAGTTTCCTCCCTTCCCATTTTCCTCTCCTCAGTTTCCTCCCTTCCCATTTTCCGTCTGTGCCCTGTTCTGTTCCCCACCTTCCTCTTCCTCCTGACATCCCCCAGCACTCCATGAGCCTCCATCCCTCCCCTCCAAAGGGATTCCAAATTCCTCACAATATCCTTCTGCCTTCTCAAACACTGTTTTTACTCAGTTCTCCTGCCAACATCCCAATAATTCCACACCCCCACGGCCCCCCTGGCAGGAGCAATGGAATACTATCTCAATACTAATATGTAGCAATACTATTATTGTAATACTAATATTAATAGTATACAACGCTAGCATTTAAATACTAATATGAAAAAATAACTGCCAATATTATAAATATAATGAAWTAATCTTTTYCATACAGTGTCAATTGTATGGAATACTATCTCAATACTAATATATAGTAATACTATAATTGTAATGCTAATATTAATAGTATGTAATACAAGTATTTCAATACTAATGTGAAAAATAACTGCCAATATTATAAATATAATGAATTAATCTTTTCCATACAGTGTCAATTGTATGGAATACTATCTCAATACTAATATGTAGTAATACTATTATTGTAATACTAATATTAATAGTATGTAATACTAGTATTTCAATACTAATATGAAAAATAACTGCCAATATTATAACTCAGAGACAAAAATTGCCTTTTTATTCTGTAGGGAGAGCACCTGAGTCCTGCCCACAGAACATGTGCAAACACTGACAGCCACAACACTCTCACCTGTCCTTTGACTTCTTGCACCAAACTTAAAATTGGGGTTAAACGGTGCCCCAGAGTTCAGAGGAACAATTCTGTGAGTGTGGGATCCACCAYTTTCATTAGAAGACAGGGCAGTGAACACCTTGAATTATGCCYCTGCAAAAGGCCAAAATTAATCTCAAGCACTTATTAGTGGCAGGAATTGAAGGGAACAGCTTTGGTTGGGGTGCTTTTGGTCTTTATGGCTTCACTGCTGATATAATGATTTTGGCACAGATCATATGCAGCCAAAAGTTATCCTACTGGGATGCAGACAAATAATTCCTCCAAAGCATGATTACACTGCTTCCACACCCATYGCAAAGAAATAAAAAACCTTAAGCTAAAATATTTGAAACACAAGCTACAAAGAGCTGAGCTGCTGAGCCTCTATACCTTGATTTGTTTATGAATTTTTGTGTCAGATGATTTGAGATCTTTGAGACTTGTGGCAGCCACAGCAGAGGATACTCAACACAGGGATCAAACCCATCACGTTTCAATAATGGCAACAYGCTGAGAAATATGTAATTGCATTTACCATGTGATAATCCCTTTAGACACCCTGTCTGGGGTGATATCCCCGCTAATGAAGTTGTGGCAAGGGAAGGAGTTTGTTCTGTGGATGAAAAGGATGAAATCTCACCCTCTGCTCCTTATTCTGCACTCCTGAAGGACTGACCAGAGCTGGGGGGGTGGAGGGGGTACATGGGTCATGGTTTCACTCTCTTTGATGCCACCAGTAAAATTTCCTGTGTGCCACCTAGTCCAGGCTTAAAATCACTGAAATTAAATTAAAGAGGGGGTGGATAGATCAGTGACTTCTCGTGTGCTGGGCTGGGAAGTTGAAAAGCAAACCAGCTGAGGTCCAGGCTGAAAATTTCACTGAGCTGCAGGATGGATCTTTGCTTGTGCAGAGACAGAACCACAGGGCTGAATGACACACGGAATTGTTATTATTGTTATTAACACTTAGGTTGTGTTGATAATTGGGCAGTTCCAGCCCGTTCTGCAGAAGATAAAAACAGCAGGAAAACCCCAGCACTGCAGGTATTTCAGATATCCCAGCACACRAGTGTTTGCTGTGAAATCACGGGAAATTCAGAGCTGGATTCGGTGAATACTGAAAGAGTAACAGAAAGGCAAATTTAATATCAACAGTGTGACCCAGCAGCACTTTTGGGAGGGGAGAAACCAAAGCTGTGCTGGGTGGCACCAGAGAAAGGGACTGAAATACAGAGAGGGCAGGATGAGTAATTTGGGTTCAAAACAGGGGTTCTCAGGGCAGAACTGAAGAAAATKGAGTCATCTGGTTGTTATAATTGACCACAAGTTGCCTATGAACTGCTGATATGATGCAGCTATGGAAAGATATATTGAAAATCATTCATGTTTCCCTGAAAAAGAATTATGAAATTTATTGTGAGGGTACTCGTGAGACTTGGTGCATGAGAATATCTGTGTGCTGTTCTGGTCACACAAAGATGAAAACCAGAAAACATGTTACCAGAGGAATAGAAAGACTGGAAAACAGCTTGATTCACTTAGTTTAGGATTAAATAAGACTCAACAGGGAGTCTAAACTACTACAATTGCCCAAAATCAATAATAGGGAAGGAGAAGGATTATTTAAGTGAAAAACAATGTCAGCCCAGTACAAAGTAATGTAAAATAGGAACTAAAGTAGACTCAAAATCAGAAAAAGGAAGATTCTGCATCAGCCAGCTTCTTGAAACACAGAGAGAAAAATATTTCTGAGTTGAGATTAGAACTGATTTGCCTTAGGCTTGGAGAGCTTTACCAGTCATGTGTTCCTAAAAGGGTTAAAGAGATCAGAGGCAATGAGTAAAAAAAAAACTGCCTGGAAAACAGAATTTTATGAAAGCTACATGATTGAACTGAGATAATGTAATGCACTTGTCCCAGGCTTTGRCATGTCTCAATTTTAAAACTTCCTAACCATAAAACTCTGGAGTTTGGTTAACAAATTTGGGCATACAGTTGAGTTTGTATAGTTTTGATGAAAGACAGCAATAAACTAACTCAAAGAATATGAAAACCACATGGTTTATCTGATGGACTGAGTGCATAAGGTAAATTCAGACAGCGAAATGCATTTTTACTGGAGTTTAATAATGTTGTTTTGGAGCAGGACTGAAATTTTGCAGTTTTAGTTTCATAACACTGCCCAKCTGGAATTTCCATTTCCAGTTATTATAATACAAACTTTACCGTGGTATTTTAACTGCTCATTTCGGATGGTTTTCACACGGAGAAGTTTACTTGAATACCAGATACACTGTAAACATACTGAACATCTGGTAATTAAGTATAGTGCACAGTAATCTCCATAAAGCCCATATCTGTGGTGAAATCTTTTTAATAAATAGTTGATAATGGAATGAAGCTATTAAAAGAATTACAGCACACATGGTGAAGTCCAGCCATTTTTAATCCCAGAGCATGAATAAAAGCTTTTCACTGTGCATTTKACCAAGAATCTTTAAAGATGGGCCTGTTCTGACGTGAGTGTCAACGTAGAAATATCCCATTTGCAATAAAAAAAAATAAAAAGAGAAGATCCATAATTCCAGTAAATAATTTTCGTAACTATTCAACTATCCATTGAGCATTTTGTGCTGTTCTCAGACTGTTCATTCCCCAATTCCTGGAAGCACAATCTCCACAGCAYCCTCCTGTTTCACCTGGCAGCAGCTTTTGTGCAGCACTGGGGGTGTCTGAAGGGAAATTTCCTCGAGCAGAGTTCAGAGAGCACATCTGAACTTAGGGGAGCAATTTCCTCTCCTGGTTTAAGGTTTATTCTTGAGATGACTCTGGCATTATCTTGATAAGGATTCATTTATTTGTTTTGAACCAACGGGAGGTTCCAATCATTAATCTGAATTCACTGACACTTCACAATCTCCTAAAATAAGTCATGGTATCACCAGCCCTTAAATTGCATTACCTGATTGCCACCTGCATTTTATTTCAAGAAATGCCCATCAGAACAAACCAGTTTTGTTTGTGCATCCCCTTCTAGCAAAGTCTGCTTAAAAAACCCCCCAACCTCATCACTTCTTTCTAACAACACTTTTTTTTTTCACTTTCCCCATTTTAAGAATTCAGCAATTCTTACTCCTAAATCAAGGCTAAGTTCAGCATCCACCTTGAGCTACCAGGTTTGAAAGGTGGCAAATCTTCACGTTTTCAGGAGCAGTCTGTTTACACTGCTGGGTATTTTCCAACCTCAGTTTTCCAGTGGCTATTTAAGGCCCTCTGCACTTTTCCCAGAAGTGCTGGTACATTGTTTAAATCACTGCTRTGACTCATTAGCTTACTCTGTATTTTAGCCAGTTAAGTTCCTCTACCTTAACTCCTCTATTCAATTTATTTCTTTTTTTTTCCCAAGGAAACAACATCAAGACACCTCATGCATTTGGCTGACAGTTGCCGAGCCAAGTGTGAATTTACAGCAGCAAATGTCGATGYCATGCACCCCAAAAACACCACATCCCATCACAGAGCTGCTGCTGTGGCACCYCCTCCCTGTGCCCATCCAGTTTTCAGCTGCAAATCTTGCATTTTGTGTCACCTGGCCAGATGTAGAAGGCTGTGAGAGAGTTACCACGTTACTTACAGGAATGTGAAACCGCAGATGGCTGAGGAGGGGCAGGAGAGTGGGAAAAAGGGGAGTGGGGTGGAAAATGGAATAGGGTGATGTAGGGTGATCCCCTAAACCACCCCCCTACACACTACCCCAGCCCCTCAGAAGACTTCCCCTTTTGCAAACAGCCACAGCAATTTCCTGACTGAATGAATTTACATCTTTAAACCTTTCTGATTCTGTTCTGTGCTGCTATTTGTTTAATTCCAAGCTGATCTAGGCTGGGTTTCCATCTCAGAGCTATCTCAGATGTAGGTGTGGGAGCTGAGCCCTCCAAAGCCGTGTTTGAGCACAATCACCTCTCACACTGCCAAACCCCACCCTGGCACCAGTCAGGAAAGAGTCAAGAGTTTGCYCTTGCCATAAAATACAGAAAAACAGGAGTTTGAGGGACTGCAAAGGGTGCTCTCGGTGTCCTGAGCCCTCCAAGGGCATGGTGCTGAACCCTGAAAGGTGTTTTCCTCTTAGAGGAAATGGCCTCACTCATTGCTGGGAGCAGAACAGGGCTTCCCCTTCAAGGGAGCTGCTGAAATCCTCCAGGACTTCCCCTCATAGTCCTGCTAATTGTCTCCATCAGATTTCTGAGCATGAAAATCGTGCTTTAAGCTTGTGTCCCAACTGGGAAGTTAAAGAATCAGCTTTGATACAAGAGATGGGCACCCAGAGGGTGCAGGGAAGGCAATGAGGCTGTGAGCAGATATAGGGGATGGATGGGGCTGTGTTGGTGCTCTCCACCCCGAGACCTCTCAGTGGGATCCACACAGCTCAAGGCTGTTCCTCCAGCGTGCTCCTGCAAACGTGTTCCTAGAGRTTCCTCCTCCCCCTCATCCAGGCCCACGTGCAGCCCTGGATCCACATTTTGGCTGAGCAAACACTCAAAAAATGARCTTCCACCTGCGCTGGGCCCCGTGGAATTTTCCAGGAAACCTGGCCAGAGTTTTGTGTTTCTAATAAAACCAAAACAGTTTTTAAATCCAGCTTCAAGCTTCATTGCAAATATTTCTCACAGCCCTCTGCAGCAGGAATAATTACTGTCCTTATTTATCGGGTAGATTATACAAATCCCCTAGTAAGTAAATTGTAGGATTAAGGTTAATGTGCTAGATTAAGCTGACAGATTTATTTACTTCCTCTGAGAAGGGAAGACGAAGGGATGATGAYCTATCATGAGAATTAATCCAACATTTAACCCTGCCTCAGCTCCAGCAATTATCTCTGCAAGTGCCAAGTCACCACACTGCACACACAAGGTTCTGCTGTCTCTGGGGTTTTATCTGCTCAGCTCCTGCTTTTCCAGATGGAAATGTTCCGTGCTCTTCCCTCTGGAGTTCAGAGATCCTTGACCCCACAGAAAGCATCACCTGTCCTCATAGTTAGGACATTCACTGATGCAGACACTARCAGCGATTATTTTCCTGTCACTTTTCGGGATGATGTGGACAATCCATGCGTGATTCAGAGTCACTGGGTTTTTGGAGTGATTTTCCCTGCTGTAAAAAGCCACATTCCAGGTTATGGGAATGTCCCAGGGTGTGCATGCTCCAGAGGAAGGTGGCCAGATGGGTTTCCTGCTGCTTTCTGGTACTGATACTGAGGTCAAGCTGCCCAAGGGCTGATGCTGCAGCTGAGGGCAGGAATGAAAAGACAGCATGGATCTTCCCTTCTTTTAGGTCTATCCCATCAGGGRCCAGGCTGCTTTGCTGTTGGAGCAAACTAATAAAAAGAGGGCTTTGTAAAATTCTCACTCACTCCTGTTACTTTGGCCAACAAAAGAAGGATTCTGGGAATGGCTCAGCTAAGCTGGAGGTGAATACAAATTCCATAATCCTGGAAAGCAAGTGATAGAGCCTGTGAGAGCTCACACCGTGGTGTGTGGGGGTTGGTTCTGACCATGGTGTGATTTATGGTGTTGGTTCTGACCATGGCGTGTTCCTGGTGTGATTTATGGTGTTGGTTCTGACCATGGCGTGTTCCTGGTGTGATTTATGGTGTTGGTTCCCACCATGGTGTGATTTATGGTGGTTGGTTCTGACCAAGGCGTGTTCCTGGTGTGATTTATGGGGTTGGTTCCCACCATGGAGTGTTCCTGATGTGATTTATGGGGTTGGTTCTGACCATCCCATGTTCCTGGTGTGATTTAYGGTGCTTGGCYCAGASAYTTCRTTGTGCTTCARAGAATGTAAACCCATAACAAACTAAGAGTTTAAAAAAMCCTGGATTTTTGCAATAAATGTGTTTGCAAACCAACAGAGTCTGTACCTCAATTGCCACAGGTGATTTTACAGCACTGCTGAGGAGCAATGGAGAGGGAGATACTCTTGCACTGTTCAATTCAGGAAAGAAATTCAAGATGATATTTCTATAGRAGGTGATATAAAAGTGGGCCTTTATTGGAGCTCCAGGGGCACTCATGGAAGAATTCCACAAAAGTCCTCCTCCCAGGAATGAATGTAATTTTATAGGTTTTAGGAAATCAGCATAGTTAATAAAAAGCACCAATTMGGAGGACAAGTGGTGATGCAATYCCTCCCTTCCCTGGAGCCCCCCACCCTCGGTCCTYGGTTATGGAAATGGARCTCACAGACCTTGWTCTCAGCTTTGGYTCCCAGGAAAAGCCAAGATAGGATGGGGCATTGTAAACCCCAGGCTTGGAGTTTTGGAATGTGTTTGGTCTCCCAGCTGGGGAAAAGGGTCAGGAAAAGTGYTGGGATATAAATATATAAAAGGAAAAAGGCAAAAATCACTCTGGCATCATCACCASATGGAGAAGCAACTTCCCTGCAATCACAAACAGGGATGTGACAGAAGCAGGACGGACTCTGGTCTTCAGAAAACAAACCTCCAGTGCTTAAATTCTCTCTTTTGTGAGCTCCTCAGCAGTGAGGTGTGGTAATGAACCAAAAGAGGCAACACTGGCACAGACAAACCTTTCCTCACTCAAACACCAGTGCCACACCTTGCCCACCATGGTAACTTTCCCAGGGGAACTTGGAAAAGCTCTCCAGGTGTAAATGTCACCTATGTTTGCACAGCAGACTGGCACTTTTTCCCAAACCCAGTGGCATTGCCATCTTTCTGCTCTCCCCCCTTCAAATCAAGGTTTTGTCCCCACGTGCTGGCCCCAGCAGGTTTCTATATTTATCTGTCCTTATTTCAGGAGGTCTGCAGAACAAACACAGATTGCAGATGTGGTGCTTCTCGTCCTGGCTGAGGTTGCCAGCGGGGAGAGTTGTTCTGGGACAGAATCCCAGCCCAGAGCCATTTGCTGTTCGCCTGCCAAAGGGGACTGAGAGCACTGCCAGGGCTCTGCTTGACTTAGCTCAAACAGTTCACAGCCTCTGAGGAAGGGGAGGAAAATTCCATCCTGAAATCRCTGATTTAAAGTGCTGGATCCCACTAGTGCACTTTTCAGAGAGAGACTTTTAGTTTGACTTTCAGAACGTGTTCCTGCTTGGGAGAGGGCCAGGATTAAACCCCCCATCAGTTCAGTGAATCTTTGAAAGAAATAAGATTCTGCTTTCACAGCTGACATGGTTTTTTGCAAAATGTGACTTGCTACGAGGAGGAGGAAGAGGAGGAGGAGGAAGAGATTGTAGTGACATGTCCACCTCCTCTTGTCTATGTATAGTGWACAGTCCCTCAGTCAGCAGTGGGATTTTGCTTGTGTCAGGAGCAGATAGACAAGMGGAATACAGGAAGTGAGCTGGCAAAATGTAAAATTTGTTCAGAAATTTGCCTTTAAGGACAATTTGCACTGTGTATGTTCAAAGCTCCCTTCCATTTACATGRGATTTTTGCAGGTAATTTGATATATAGAGGTGAGAACAAAAAAACCAAAGAAAAGAACTAGAATGACAGTATACCGTAGAGACCTGATAATGACCATTTTCAAAGGAGAAATAATTCTACAGAGATCTGGATCCTACAGAATTATCTGAGCTGGCAAGGGTTAAATAAGCCACAGCAGCATTTTGATGTGTTTACATCTGATAACTCCCAACAGGGATAAACATATCTAGTGCTTGAGATGTAAGATAACACTGGACATACTAAACATGTGACAGGAGATTTATTAGAAARAACATTAAAGGTTATTATTAGCCCCAGCTGCAAATACCCATCAGGAAGGAATGGCCRTGTGTGGTTTTGAAAGGGTGGAGAAGGATTTAGTATTACAAGGGTTTTGATATGGAAATCCCACGTGAATGCCTAATTTAGCACTCTCACTTTCTTATGATCWAGTCAGATTAATGTCAGTGAAGATAAATCTATTTTTTCCTACTGAAAAACTACTAGATACAAGAAATATGAAGTCTGATGGAAACAACGCATTCTGATGGAAACAATGATGTCTGATGGAAGAGCCACAAAAGATATCTTGAGTTCTGATGCTTTTCCTCTCTTTTTTACWAACTAGATGGGGCCAGTCAGCTATCCCATTGGTCAGCTTATTTCAGTATTGCATCCTTCCACAGCATGACTTCAGGAAGTAGATTTAAATTTCCCAGTACAGAAAAAAGGGAAAAATAGGAGAATCAAATGATAGATCAAGCCCAAGTGGCCTATCAATTTGTGCTCAAGCASGTGGATGCACCAAAACCTGAGAATCACAGCAGCAAGGGTCATGGGCAATGTGCCACAGGATTTGCAGGAGAGAAAATCCACGATCAGAGTCTGCAGAATTCATCCCACTCAGCCCTGACACAGCTGGGTCACACCACATCCCTTCAGAAAACTGTGGGGTCAGAAGCTGGGAGAAAGAGGGAAAATGTCCATATTGAATGGAAAACCCACCAAAAATGGCCTGTAGCAAACAGTGTTTAAATAAAGAGGAAAGACAACCAGATGGGTTATGAAATAGATGGTATTTTAACTTTAGGTTCATCTTTGATATTTAGCCCAGGCTGCTGGTGGTTAAAACTTGTTGCCAGGGTTTATCTTTTACATTTAGGCTACTTTTTAATGACCATAAAGCCTCCACTCCAGAGGAACATTGTTGCTTTCATCAGTACCACAGCCTCAACATGGGAACAGTGCAACTATTTTCAGAAGACTCCAGGCCAATTAGGATTCACTGAGCAGTCCAGAAGATCCAAATAAACCCAAATAAATAATGACTGGTGCCAGGTAAGAGGCAGAATTTGCTTGTTGGTAAAGGGGCTGAGTAACTCACAGTTTGGGTCTGTCCTCCACAGCAGGTTCAGTCTGGAGGGGAGGATGTAAAAGCTGCCTTTCAGTGCCTGCCTGAAACACAAAAGGACACATCTAATTGGCATATCATCACTCTGCACTGCTTTCTAGGCCTGGTGTCACATCTTGTGACAGTTTTGGGCTGATGCTTCATGTTCTTGTAAAATGTCAAGCGATGTTAGAGCATTAATCTTGTGTAATGTGCTATCAGACAATGGCACTGAATGAATACAGAATAGAAATGTTTTTACTCATCCTTTTCCCCTGGGAGCTCCACCTGGCTCTTGGCTTTCTGAAAAATGTGCTGTGTGGAGACACTGTAAGGTGGAAAGGAGAGTAAGAACAACATTTATGCATGAAGATTCAGAAACATCAATGATTTCTGGAGATACATACTTAGGRATTTTGCAGCCCACCCAGGAAATGCTGCATGTTGGATCACCACAGTGCTCAGGACGCATGTTTTAACTGCTGGGGGAAGGTCATAGGTGTCAAACTCTTGAAAAGGCTGTAGTGTTACCACAGTGATATGCAACCCACAAATCCTGCTGTTGAAATAGGTTATTCATAAACTGCTTCTATGATAATCTGTCTGTTATTAAGTTAACTGGGCTTGGGGGGGGGGGGGGGTGGGAAGAAGATCTCATGTTCTTTTTTACCTTCTCAGCATCAAGTCCCTGCCATTAAATGAGATATTTATTATAGTTGTGGTTTTTCCATATTTCCTATCAATTTATAGCTGTTCTTTAGGGATGATGCTGTAAAACAGCCATCACCTCACTGATACAGTGATGCAGAATGCAGCCAGTCATCTTTTGGGGGGCCTCAGTGAACCCCAGAGGACCTGGCCCCATTCCACAGACAATAATTCAGGTGGAAAGGGAGCTCAATCTGACCTCCTGCTCAGTGTGGGAAGCTGGGGGATCAGAATCCAGGTTCCTCAGGGCTTTTTCCAGCCAGGTCTTGGAAGCTTCTGAGCATGGAGGCTGCAGAGCCTCTTCCACTGATCTCTGGTGAACTGGTGGGGGTTTGTCTGTCCAGAGAGGCCACCAGCACTGAGGCAATGGCCGAGGCCTCCAAGAGAGCCCATGGCTTTGGTGTGTTAGGAACCAAGGGGCCGTGGAATTGGTACCTCAAATAAATTCAGATGATTAAATTCACTGCCTGAGATGTTTGAATGCTCTGGGACAGAACTGACTGGGCCATTGATGCTGTAGGATTTCAGCTTCTCTATTTCCATGTATCTGTAACCCTGTGATTCTTCAGTGTTTAACTCCAGACTCCACAGACAGTGCTGAGCTCCTGCTCTCCCRTTTTTACACAAAACAATTCCTCTGCAGCCCCAAACTCAAGGACACCTCCCTGGGCCAGGCCCCAAGAGATGGAAACAACAGAGAATTGGGGGGAGCCAACTTGGAGTAAATGACTGCATTGGCTGAGCTGCAATTGGAGGATTCAGCCCCGATGTGCAAATGGACAAAAGTGAGAAAGGGTGAAAAACCCGTGAACCATTGTCCATTGTGGGTGTGGGACTGCCCTGAATGCTTCAATAAACAGAACTGGTTTTTATCCACTGATTTTTGTCCAGCCTCTGCTTTAGGTAAGCTCAATAAAGTATCACCACGACCACATTCACTGCCTCTGCTCGGCCTGGGCCAAATAAAACTCTTCCAAATTCACCCTGGCTGGCCACAGCTCTGCCATCTGACAGTGCACACAGGCAGCTTTAGGGMCTGCAGCTCACTGATGTCACTGTGGGCTGTTCCTGAGCCTCCCAAGCACCTTTCCTCACCTGTTTATTGCTCCACTGGGCATTTTCTCCCCAATTCAACCGATTCCCATGTGACTCTGTCCTGATCAATATGTGCCCTCTCCACCTGTGAAGATTTAAAAACTAAGAATTAGTTGCATAATATAGCACTTCTTTTTTCTTTTTTTTTGTTTTTTTGAGGGCTTGTGCTAATCTAATTACACCAGTTCTCCTGTGKGCATTTATGAAGATGAAAGCTACCCCACAGATAATTTTCCAAGGAAGTTTGTTCAACAGCTGGCGTGATACAGCTTTGTCATAAGCACCATCATGCAGCATTTCTTTCTTATCTGTACAGTATCATCAAACTGATGACACCCAGGTCCATTCAGAGAGTTAAATTCYTCCCTCATGTATGAACATGATGTTCTCACAGCGCTAAAAAAGTGTGATGAAAGAACTGGCCGATGAGATAGAGAAAAGTGATTTTCTGCAACCAGAATTTCCAGAGGGGAAAGACTTTCCAGGGCAGGGAACAGCCTGGAGCTGAAACCCACCTTTAGGAACAGCTGAAGCACCATTTCCAAGCTGGTGAGAGAAAGTCACAGYGAGATCAGAGTTTTTGAATTGTGTTAGTTTTGTTGAGACCTAAACAATTCCACAGATGTGCTCAGCCATGAAACACATAAACATGCAAGAGGAAAGACATATTTTGTCAGTGAACTTTATGCAAATGCAGCATAAATATGAACATATCAGTAATGGGATAAAGGTTAAATGAAAACTTTTTGTGGACAAAACAGCCATCTTGGTGTCATATAAGACTTTCATATTAAATGAGTAGTTTTTAGTTATGTCAATGAGTTTTCAAAAGATTTGTACTTCTGGCTGCACAAAGCATGCTGCCTTCACTTTGCACTGGCAAAACAGAAGAGGGAAAAAACAAGGCCAGAAAAGAGACTAATTCTGCTCTTCAAGTTTTGCCCTGAGACCATTTAAAATAACCTTTACATTTGTATGCWTACCCATTTG
Organism: Malurus melanocephalus; assembly: GCF_030028575.1. Lineage (NCBI taxonomy): Eukaryota > Metazoa > Chordata > Aves > Passeriformes > Maluridae > Malurus > Malurus melanocephalus. Next base: position 1,166,490 of record NW_026623429.1, read on the forward strand.
TTTACTTACAAATGCATGCAGGAAAACATGAGACAGAAGTGTCTTTGTCCTTTCATCAACTACAAAGGGAGTTTAGATGGTGAGCTCATCTGTCAACAGCTCTCCCATAAATGTTTAAATATGGACAGACGAGAGTGTCATTGATTATCTGGTTCCTTTCTTCTGTGGGTTGGGGAGTAGATGAATTGTGGTTCACCAGGAGCAGCAGGAGCTCAGCATTGAGCTCTTGGTTGCACCCAGGCAGTGCAGAGCTGCAAAACTCTCCTTACTCAGCAAGCAGCAGGGAAGGCAGGGGCTGGTTTAGGTGGACATGGTTGGTTTTGCTTCCCTTTCAATCCCAAACTGCATCTTCTTGGTGTGAATTTTTAACTCTTGTCTAGATGGCGAGCAATTAAAACACAAGGAGAGCACAAAAAGAGTGTGCTCTAAAGCTCGTAGAGGTCAGTGTGAGGGTAGCAGCGATTTCAGAGGGCTCTGGAGCAGGTCCTTTAATTCTGTTTGAAGTGAAACCATAAAAGTGATGTGTTTTACAAAAAAAAATTAAAAAGAAGCTTCCTATGCCATGTAAAAAAAACCTTCCAGCATATGAAATTCAGCTCTTTATGGGGCCAAAGAGCAACTTCTATCCCTGAGATAAAACTGATCAGAAACTTCTCATGGCAGTTTCCGACTACTTATTAAAATCAAACAGAACTGACAGAACYGATATAATATTATTCATCTCTCCAAATCTTAGATTCCCCAGACTTCCACACTTTTTTGTTCTGTTTTGTTTTCCAGCACTGGCTTTTCCTTGCTCTTTCCTTCYAGTGGYATCTTTTGGAGGCCTTTTCTTCCTKCTAYAGCCCTCCACAGCTGCCCTCTGGAACATCAGATTTCACAAATGCCATTTGAATTTCCACTGGAGGATGACACCAGCCTTCATGGAGTTCACATTCTTTGGAAACATCAAGAGTGATGTGCTGGACAAGTCTGGAGGAAACTGGGATGAGGGCTGAGGTTTGTGTCTTGCTCATATGATGCCAGTGTTCACTGCTGCAGGGCATTTCCCTGGATTGGGACTAGAAATATGTTGGCAGAATATCTGTGAGCAGATGTGCAAGTCAGGGTATTCAGATTGCATCTATAAAGGCTTCAGCTTAAACTTTGTTCATTCTCAGTTTGCCCATCTCGAAAAAAAGTCTGAGAACAAAGAAATTGGAAATTTAATCTCTAAGACATTTTAGGTACAGAACCCCTAACCATGCAACAATCCAGTCTTCCTTTTATAAAAGGTGATTTTTGTGCTCCTGAAAAGGACAGAGCACAGGAGTGATGCATTGCTACCAAGCTGATTGAAGTATTGTTAGTTCATATAAATATGCTAAGKAAGAATTTATTCAATAAGTAGTTACTATTAATATTATTAAAACTAAGTATTTCACTATTTCCAATCCTAAGAACTTACAAAAATCACAAGCTTTTCTGGAAGGAAAAGTAATAYCTTTTTTTAAGTGTTGAGATATTTTTCCAGATGTTAGATTCCATATTTCCAACTCCTCTCTACTATCAAGAACAGTTAAGCGATGAAAACTGCAATTCTGCTTTCAGAACAAGGTTTCTTCCACAGGATATGCAGAAAACCCTCAAGTGTAAGAGCAYGAGGACCAAAACCACTGACTATTTTGGGTTGCTTTTTCAAAAGGTCATTGTAGGGTTTTCAATTTTTACTGTGTTTTGTTTTAGCCAATGATGATATCTAACCTCTGAAATGTTCCCCAAGTGCATGCCACAGTTTCATCCTCTCTGTATTTTTAAGCAGGCAGCTGATCTTCTCACTCTGGGTTTTACTGAGGAGGGGCAGGTGCCWCTAGGAAAGGGTTGACTTGCAGAGAATTGTGTGGGAATTGTGTGATCATGTTCAAGAAATGTGAGGGGAAGGAAGCGCACAGATCTGCTCCTCTGCAGTCATAACTYTGTCAAAAGTATGCCAAGGGAACAATTCCAAATTGCCATCTGTCTTTGTCACTACCTTTGCCTCAGGAGCAGATCAAAGTCTGTCTGCTGGGGAGAATATACAGCCAAAGGGTTAACCCTGCTGATATGATTGGTAATAATAAATAATTCGTGCTACTGGGATGCAAATGGAAAGAGGCTAAAACCAGAGCAGCACGTGGCACTCCCACTGCTTGAAGTTTGGTTCTTTCTTGAAGTCAGGAGGGCTCAACCCAGAGCAGAAGGCTGAACTAACCCGTGCCAATGGACCCCAGACACCAAAACTTCTGCAGAGCATCTTCATCTCCTGCTGCTTTCAGACATCAGCACGTTCCCAAAAGGTGACATRATTCTACCTGCTCAGAATAAACACTCTACTGTGTGCATGAGGTCACAGAYTCATTGACAGAAGCTTGCAATAAATCTTGGGGCAGTCAACTAAATGACAATTGCTACATAGAAAGGATTTTTAAAAATAAAATCCACATTTGGAAAAGTAAATCTAACTGGAGGTGCTTAAAGTTAAGCATCCTTTAAGAAAGAAATAATCATGACTTCAGTCTTCCTGCCCATTGAATGGGGGTAACATTACACAGCCATTTGCTAAATTACTGCAGGATGTTAAGATGGGAGTCTCTACATTAGGACATGAAAGTGCTGTTTTCAATCTCTTTCCACACCGTATTAAGTGCAACGCTCCCMAAAATCTGCCCCATCTACGCTGCTGCATAGTCAGGTCTGATTTAAGAAAAAAATAAAGGAGAGTGAATGATCAAGCACACATTACAGCTGCRCCACTGGGTCAGTAAGTGAGAAGTTAAAATAAGGAGTTCATTCAATAAAATATTGATTCTGGAAACAGATTACAGGAAATCATACCATTCCACTAACTTAATTTATGAGTATTTATATTGCAGGAATTATACCAATATATCAAACACAATGCCTTCAACCTTAGTTCAAAAGAGAATTTTATCTCTAAGCTTTAACAACAGGGCTGAAAATAATTCAGATTATATGGGCAGCATTTTAGCAGCCCATTTTCATCTTCTTTAAAAGCAACATTCTAATGCATAATGGTTAAGGATCAAGTTGGGATTATGAGGAGAATGTTAAACATATACCAAGTAATACATCTGTTTTGAATAAAAGATGTTGCACAGAGTTCCAGTTCAGTTTTTTTTCAACTCTTTGCTGTTCGTGTTGTAGCTGCTAAGTGGAACCATGCATCAGATAAATACATCACTTCARCAACAGATTGCTAATCAATTGTCTGACATGCTCTGAAATATGTGGGTTAAAAATACTCGGGGGYAAAGGCTTTTCTAGTTTGGAAAAAAATCTGTTTTGCGTTCTGCTGTGGTTCATTCTTCCATCTCTGAGCTTCCAGGATGTGCTATTGTCTCCAGGCTGGTGCTGGGAAAGCAGCAGSCCTTGCACCACGTTCCCTGCCCGTTTCCAAACACCAGTCTGAGGAAAAGGCAGATTTGTAGCCAACAAACAGGTTGCACCCAGTAGGAGAATCACTAAAATATTCTGTTGGATTGCTGTGTCTTGTGACTTGGATACTATTTTGAAGCAACTGATTTTTCAGAAGGTTAATTTGTAAATTCTTATACTTGGATTGYTTCAGATTTTCTTTTCTTCAATTGGAATAGGAAAGTGCAAATCTGCCATAGCATATAGTTTGTCAAAACTACTGTTTGACTTGCTAACAGTTTCATTTCAATCACGTCAGAACTTCACACTTATAACATGGATTTTAAACAGCCACCTTATCAAATCTGCTTAATAACAGTAACAAACATGACTATTTCTGAATATTCAGCCAAAGACATTTTTTATGGTTCAATACAAGGGAAAATGGGTGCATGTAGACTCTGAGTGTGTTAGGCTGCAGCTCCAATTCCTCCAGGATTCTGGAAGCAGTCCTCCCCTTTTCCCATTCTTGATATCCTCCCTACCTGAAGTCTCACCTCCCTGTCTTCACAAGAGCTATTTGTCAACTTCCTCATGGGGCAGAAGARGAGAGCATTTAGGTTTTTATTTCCTGATGAGGGGGAAAACCAGTGGAAACAGCTGCCATGCAAAAGCCAAGTGTTAAAGATGGGTGCTCTGGTGTTTGTCTCATTCAGCCTCCAAACCTCACTCAGGAACCAGGGATATTTCCCAAGTATTGAGTAATTTAATTCTATTTGATGCCCTCTACTTCTCCTACTGCAGAAAAAAGCGAACAATCACTGCCTTTTCAGCCTCTCCACTAACTCCTATTGTGTCATTGTCCAGTGACATTTTTTCCATGCTGAAGTGCTTTGGACAATTCGTTTTGGTCCAAGAGCATCACATTCACAATYCAACATCAGCCACTGCTGCCAAAGCTGCAAGCTTTCTCACATTCAACTGAGGAAGAAAGAGTAATCAAACAACTCCCATACACTGAGGAGTCCTTAGTGAAAACTCAACCATTCCTCCATCAACAGGTATCAGAGACAGCAAAAACACAATCATTGCCTGTCACTCAGACTGAGCCTGGGCCAACCTTTGAATATTTCCTCACTGCTGTAATTCTCTGTGGTTTTCTGATAACCTGAGGCCGATGCATGTGATGACAGAAGAAACACTTTGAACCTGCTGCAGTGCTGGKTTATGGCTCTGTGCAATCCTTTAGCTGTGACTGTGAAGTAGGAACAGAGTCCTTACTCACTGTAGTATCTGCTAAGAACCAGAGGCAGTTCCAGACCCACTTGGATCTGGCTGGAGAACCAACTCCTTCCTACTGCACAGAGCAATCCCCSTGGGACAGGTTCTTCAGTGCAAGGGCAATAAATGCTCAGTGTTTCTGARGCAAAGCAAACCTGGTCACATCAGCAGATGTTCCTGCAGCCAGTGGAAACTGGCACACATAGGAAATGGAGCTTCCAGGGGGAAAGAAATGGATTTATGGGGTGAGTGGGAAGTTTTCAAAGGCGCTTCCGCAGTACTAAGGGACACTTAGCAGAGCTGGCAGTGGCTGGCAGTGTCTTTGTCTCCCCTTTCTGTACCCGCAGGGACAGTCCCTGGGAGCAGCACGGGGGCAGTGTTTGCCAGCTGAAGGGGATTTTGTGCCATCAGCTGTTTGCCAGCTGAAGGGAATTTTGTGCCATCGGAGTCACACCAGRCTCTAAACCCAACAGGTCAATCTGGCAGCCACCTTTTCCTGGCAGCACAATTGTGTCCACACCAGGAACTTGGCTGGCTGAGCTCCACTGGGCAGGTGGGGTTTATTTTATTTTCAGACCCAGCCTAACATCAGTGAGTGAGCAGAAGTTTCCAGCGCAGGCCTATAAGAAACATCTCTGATCTAAAAAGCTCCATTACCTCTGCACGAAGCAATGATCTGTCTCATCCCTCAACTCCAACTACAAAAAATCTGAATTAGTGTCCTCCAAAAAAGGAGGTGGGAACACTGATGATGCTGATGGATCACCGGAATGTCAGAAATGCTCGTGAGTTTTCCTGTGACAGAAACATTTGATTTCTGCWCCAACAAGGTCAATCTTCCTATTACTGCTGGTATGTGAGAGACACGGGATCGTGATGCACATTAGAGCAGAATCAACTTCAGCTTTGGAAAACAGAGCAGGACCACTTCCATGCAAAGTTGTTTTTTTAAATAGGGCTTGGGTTAATTTGTTTAATYACTGAGCTTACAGATGTCCTACTTTCAATTCTACTACTGGGACAGGAAAGTTACACAAAATTAATATGCATTTAGAAAGGAATCAAGATATTGAGCATTAATCCCAGATTGGTTGTTTGCTTGTTTATGTTGTGTAACTTTTTGCTATAGGACCTCCTCAGCCTTGCTGAACAAAAAAACCCTCTTTGTAAGAAACTCTGTGGAATGATAATACAAGCTGGAGATCTTACCCTGTATGAACTGTTGTCACCAAGTGCATCCTCCACTATCCTTGAGCACCCTTTAGCCTTTTACAGGTKTTTTTTTCTGATTCACTTGATTTAAAAATAAAGCAATCTTTACTGAGAGAAATTCTGTCCCTTGATTGACAGGTACCTTGAATGAGGACCAGTCAGACATCTTCAGTCTCTGTCAAATAAAAAAAAAAAAATACAATATTAGCACTATGCCACTGCAACCAATGCAACTGGTTATTTTATAAATGTKGAGAATGAAAAAGATCTTTTACTTAGATACAGAGAGTAAAATAAGACTCTTTGTATTCAGGTAGTATAACACATATCTTCAATCAGTAAATATGTAGATTAACCCAATTTATATTTTAAGTGAAACATAATGAAATGTACAGAATATGTAGAGCATAAAGTCACACGCCTGTAAAAAGCCTATCTGTTGCATTTCCTGACTTYAAAAAATCCCCAGCATTTGAAAACTTGATTCCTTCATAAAATCTGCAATCTGGTACATTAATAATAACTCAGTGTTATGTAAAGCTAAAATCTGCTGCCAAACATGAAGGTTGCCAAGTTAACACTGACTTGCAGATAACCATTATCACGATGGAGAGTTTTTCCTGGATAAGAACTTATTCACCAAAAATGCAGTTTCAAAGCAGCCYTTAACTCATGTAAAAGCTGGCAAACACATCTGAACATTTTTTTTCGGTGACAAAAATCCTTTGGCTTTATTAATCCTTTAGATGAAGAGCATTCAAGAGCATGACCCCACAGAGCAAAGGTTAAAGCATAAATTGGGATATCTATTTTGCAGTTTCTGTTCCAAATTCACTTAAGAGGAGATTTTGTCTTTTAGCTCTCCCTCATTGGGCTGCTAGTAAAATGAGAGGGGAAAGGAAGAATGATGAAAATTATCATCTGCTCCTATTTATCCAAATATATCACTCTGTCTCTTTATTTCATTAAAAGTGGCCAGGAATATTTTGCATAAAAGAGTTATGTTAATGTACCATTATCAAAATGTYTGAGTTTGGTCCTACCTGAACCAATATGCAAAACCTTATCCTGGCCTCCAAAACCAAAACATCATTTGTTCACCTGTTTTTTTTTTTTTACATCGGTACCTTTAGTAATGCATTTTCCAGGACTGTGTTCCTTTAGAAGATCATTGTTTGTTGGAGCAGCACTTTGTTGCTTTTGAGTTCTCTTCTAAGTGTAGATATTTATATGTGAAAAATAAACGGTTTCTTAGTTCACCTGTTTTTTTTTTTTTTTTTTTAAATCAGTACCTTTAGTAATGCATTTTCCAGGACTGTGTTCCTTTAGAAAATCCTGTCTTGTGGAAGCCTGCCACATTCAGAGAAATAGAAAGGGCTCAAATACAGGCAGGATGTAAAAATCTCACTGCTGTGCAGGGACAGGAAATAGAAACAAAATGAACAATCAATAACAGAGAGAATTATCACAAAGCCTGGCTTTTACCAGAAAAAACAGGCTGCAGGGGCTGTAGCCAACATATTTATTGCACAGAAACACAGATTTTTATCACTTAGAATGCTTCACTTCCATGTGTAGTTAAAAAAAAAAAAAAAACAGCCAGCATCTGAACTCCTGGACCAGGTGATAAAATGGATCCTGACCAGCCACTTTTGCTACAATCAACGTCCCTCAGTGCTCCTTCCTCARCTGTATTTAGCATTAATCCCAGCTAATCCAGATTAGAGGGAGYTGAAACCCAGATTGGATACAACTTCTACTTAAAGTATAAACCAAAGAAAATTAYATTGATATATTTCAGAGGCTTCTAGAACACTCCAAGTTAATTTARCTAAATGTTCATTAAGAAATCACARCAAGTAACAAAAAAGGGACCTAGCTGGGAACCTGGTTTTCCMGAGTTATAGATACCTTATTCATTTCACTATTTTATTTTCTTTCACAAGTATCCTTTTTCAGACCTTTTAAGAAAAAGCTGTATTGAAGACATCGAAAAACAAAAAAATCTTCTGAAGAATCAGCAATACTCTCTCTAGGGGTTGTTTCAGGCAATTCTAATTTTACAGTTTCCTCTTCACACTGGATAAGGATCTTGGATGGTGTCAGAGTTTTGGTATGTGGACACAATCTTGGCCCCTGGATTTGAAGTTGTCATAGCTACTCTGGATGGTTTCTAAACATGACCAAATCCTCCACAGGATCCTTCCCAAGTTCCATGGTCTGCAGAGGGCTTCTCTTTAAAAAACAAGAGTTTGCAAGACTGTGTGTGTAGCATAGTTTTTCAGGTAGAGTTTGCTATTTTCTTTTGAAAAAAAAGAGCATTTTTTAGAATTGTAAAATAGGGGAAGAGTGAGAGACTAGAGACCAACTAAGAGAAAGCTCATGATCTAAACCCACAACAAAATTGTCCAATTCTTTCAGGCAAATGATACAATAAATTCTGGTTTGGTCACAGCAGTGTAGAGCYGGAATAAATTCATCAACAGTGGAGAAACTGAGCTTGAATGATACCACAACWGCTGAGAGTAAAGCCAGGCCTTTTGTTTTCCTACTTTGTTCAGCTCTCCTGTAACTTAAGAAGAATCATAAATCAGCAGCTCATCATCTCTGTTAATATATGGAAAACAAAGTAATTTTTTTTTCTGGGCCTAAAGATATAAGAATTGTTTAATTACTTTTTGCTTCAAAGCAATAATCWTGAAGTATGGTCAGACTTCAGAATATGGTAATGTAATCCTTCTAACATGGAAAAAAGCAACATTTTCCAAACAGTATTTCACCCTAGATACTCAGATTAGTGTTTGTTCTTTTCCACTGTCAATGCAGGAGGCAAGAGTAGAATACACCATGAACAGGGATTGTTGATTCCAAAGGTAACTACAGGGTATGTTCAGAGCAGAGAAGACAAAAAGGGAAATTTAGTAAATAGAAAGTGGTTTAGAACAAGCTCTTCAGGGAGACCTATTGCCACAAAATACTGCTATTGAAATTTAAAAAAAAAAAAAAAGAAAACCAACTCATCTTAGTAAGCTAGGTCTGCTTTGAGTAGGAGGTTGGACCAGATGGTCTGCAAAGTCTCTTCCAATCTAAATCATTCCATGATTCTAAACAMACTGGACTTTTCTTGTAAATGTATTTGTTCAAGAGACTAAAAGAGATTTAAAAATCAAGATTGATTGGATAGGTACTTACTATTATAGCAAAAATTACAAATAGTCACTTACAAGTAGCAAAAATATGGCTTCCTCGGGAATATGAAAAATAATGACCCTATCATCTGAGCATTCAAATAAAGTCTGGTCAGAGAAAAAATATAATGTATAACACTTGTAGCATTTTCCCTAAGCTTTCCCATGGATGGAACACAATGTTTTGGTCATGTGCATCACTGCTGCTCTCTCAATGCAGTCCCCTTGTTGGATTCCAAAAGGCCCAAGGAAATGATGTTGAATACAAAACTTTATGAATGTCTTAATGGAAAATGTTTTGCTGTATAACTTCTAGGAAATCTAGCCTTAATATGCATTATGCATCACTTATGAACTGGGCACTTAATTTTTATTACCTTGCTGGTTAAATTAATTGTATTATGACTGCAACCATTTGTTCTTCAAAACAGGAGGCTGTTTTACCATATATTTTACATTTTACTCCTCTGGAATACACTGGAAATTATCACAAATGTAGACAGAAGATGATTGTTAAATGGTGGTAYTTGTGCTTATAAGTTTAATCCAAAATAAAGTTGCCATAAACCAATAATAAAATGAAAGATAGGACTGACACTGAAGAAATGGATTTTGCCACAGTGAAAAGAGGAATCTTAAAGCTCTATTAGGTGAAAAATACAGAATATGTAAAGTTTTTTGTATTGAGTCTCTTATTGCATGTGAGTCACTTGACAGTGCTTTGGGGTTCCAGCTGTGGACACAAACATGGTCAGATGAGGAACTAAAGAAAAGCAGCAACAAAAGAGTCACGGAGACTCTGCTGATGCCAATGTGTGTGTACAGACACAGCTCCCCTCCCCAAAAATCCCACTGAGGTCTCTACATCCATCCCACTCAATCGAACCACAGAGAGAATCCCTGGTTATTTCAAGAAGATATTAAAGTCAAAACAGACCACGTTGCACTAATTTAAAAAATAAATACAATATTCTTCCTAGTGCAGTTAGAATATGCCCAATGAGCTCTGTTAGTTCAAATGTGAGCACTTTTATGCTTTCATTGATGTGCAGAGCTGYAACCCTGGGAGCTATTCTGGTATTCACCACGTCCATCTCTGTGTTTTCCCAGGGTTTTGATGTGAAGCTGTTTTTAGATCTGCTTGCAATTCTCTGAATCAGCAGCACGAGAGGCTGAGCTRCTTTCAGTGATTAAAGGCAGACACCAGTAAACACTTTCAGGACACAATTACAGAGCATTTTCACTCCTCTGCTGCTATTGACTTCAAGGAGTTTGAGCTTCTGCTGATCGTTTACTCTCTCAAGATGGGACCACTTTTGACCCAAACACGTGGAACTGATCTATGTGGTCCCACTACAGCCCTCAGAGATATCTGGTTAAGATGTTCTTCACAATCAGGCCCAAAGCATGAGAAAAGGTTATCCAACTCCTACAAAATATAAAAGTAGCATTGTAGAACTATTTTCTGTTTTCTCTACTTTTATTGTGGCCTTTTTAGTCGCTTTTTTTTTATCTCCCTCCAAAAAGGCCACAGTTTAAAGCCTCTCCAACAAAGGTATTTTTTCCTTCCAACTGACATACAGTTTGACATTTTTTGGCTTTTATTCTCCTTGCATTACACCTTTAAAACTTTAAATGTTTTTAGGCCATGCATATATTACAAGGAGCCACAGGTATTTCCTGAGACAAAGAAAGTGCAGAGATAACAAGAGTTTCCCTTCTCACCAAGCTGTATAAGCATCCTCATCCTTCTTTTTTYCCTTTGTTAATCATCATCTACTTTAAAATATGGATTTGAAAGATTGGTCTTTCTTCAGATAAAGGCATCTTATCAGCAGTAATTGTAAGCCTGGACCACTGCACAAGATGCTGTAAAGATGCCAGCTATGAAGACAGTTCCTCCCCTGAAAATCTTACAATAAGACACCCAGAAAAAGAAAGAAAATAGAGACTTGTGATGGTATTTGGTAAAGATCAGGTAAATTTTCACTTGGACAAAACCTCCCTGCTAGGAGATCACAGGTAGGACCTGTGTGACTACCTGAATGCTGTTTAGTTGGCTGACCCAGCCAAGGTARTGCTGGGGGAAAACAAACTACTAATCCATGGGGGTTGTGTTGTCCTCAGTTTATTCCTGGGTGAGAAGATTTGGTGCTTGGCAGAACATGACAGAGTCTCAGGATTTAGATTTGAACCCTGAAGCCCCTGTAGATCTGGAGAAGGCAGCCTCCCTGATCTCCCCCAGCATATTTTGAGGGCTCTCTCTGCAGCTGTTCTTCACTTAATCCTTTTTAAAGCCACTGGAAAGGAGGGAAAAAATTCCAAAGATGAGAACTTAGCAGTTTTTAAGGTCCCACAGGTGTGGACTTGGCACCTCTGGAGAAGAAGATTATTTCCTCCTGYTGTGTCCCTCTTCCCTCTTCCCACCCCTCCCTCACCTCCATAYTCTTGGAACACTTAGATCTGAGCTTAGCTGTAACCAAGCTCCACACTCCAGCAAGACTCAGCTAAAAGGCCTGATGAGGAAATGCTGCTGTTGAGAGACATCTGGGCTTTGTTTTATGTAACCAAAGAGTTAAAATTATTGTCAGAAATCCCATAATGTATAAAAGCTGCAAACACCCAACTGTAGTGTCAGACTTCCAAGTTGTGCAAATGTATTTGTCTCTCATATTAGTAAATGTTATTTGAACAGAAATAGCACATTGTAACAGCCTAACAAGAAGCAGTCTTTCTGACGACGTTTGAGAGGTCTTTCCTCYGCTGTATGGAAATATTTAAGACTTAAAAGATTTATATTACAAAATAGCATTTTAAATGGCTCAGTCCTGTTCCCRGTAAAGTCAAAGAGGGGGCTACCATCAGCGTCAGTGAAAATGACATAAGAGAACCAAGATGCATTTTAACTTTTTTTGTTGTT
>NW_026623429.1:1179713-1181710 GCF_030028575.1 Malurus melanocephalus
TCTGGACTCTCAAGTTGGGCCGCCTGCAATATGAAGAGCCCTGAATTTTTTTTTTTTTTTTCTATCTGGACTCTCAAGTTGGGCCGCCTGCAATATGAAGAGCCCTGAAAGCTGGTGAACGAAAACCTCRCAGGATCCTCAGAATAATGGTTGCAGCATGACAAACATCTTTAAAAAACAACCAAAAAAACACCAAACCATGCACGCCTGTTCCCTCCCTTCTGGAGTTTCCAACTGAGGAACAGCTTAAATGTCTTCTTCCAATATGACTTAAATACAAAAAGGGAGAAGCCTTTAAAAACAAAGAGAGGAAAAAAAACCCAAAAAGCAACAAAACAGAAAACACATTCTTGACTCCAAGTACCTCTCCCTTAAAATTGAAGGATGCTCCCTAACCCCAAATCGACACCTTATTTTAATTGCCAGGAGAGTGAGGGGTGCTGTCYGCTAGCAGGCTACAAATCCACATTTTTAACATCTTTTTTTTATTATTATTTTTACAATCACAAACAGCAATAATAGCTACTTGTGAGGAACAAATGCACAAAAGCCCACTTCTATATGCAAAGAGCAAACTGGTAGAACAAACTTCAGGGTTATTCCTCTCAGTACCTGCTGAGGAAATACATTCTGGTTTTAACCCCTAAAATGGAAAAAAGGGGGGGTGGGGGATATTTATGGTGATTGGAGACACATACCCAGCGCTTTCCAGCTCATCTTCACCAGCTGYTTTTCCTTCATTCCTAATATCTTCCAGCAAATGCATCCTCCAACCGCTTCCAGAAAAGCTGATTTTTGGCAGGAGCCGTTTTTTGGCGGGCGGTGGTCTCTCAGTCCCTGGTGCAGGTCCGCCCCAGGGGTGTCCAGGTGGGAGATGGTCCCGCCCGAACCTGAATTCCGCGGTGATGCTAACGGGGTTTCGGCTGCTCTTGGACTGCGGTTCTTCCTCTCGGCATCCTTTCCATGGGGCAGGAGGCGCTGGGCTTCTCCCTCAGCTAACGGCAAATGTACCTTAGAAACAAACATAAGATTGTTTTATTGCTTTTTTTTCTATTTTTATTTTAAAGTTCGTTTGATTTGTGCGTTTGTTTTTTGTRGTTTTGTTCGTTTATTTTGTTGGGGTTTTTTTCTTTTTAAAATGAGGCTTTTTATACAAGTGCTTTGACCTCCCGATCTGGCAACACTTGAGAAAGTTTGGGGAAATAAGCGGCAAACCCTCTGACGGCCGCTCTGCTTTTTGCATACCAACCAAAACACCCTTTCTTGGGGTAAAAATGATAAACTAAATACAATTTMTTTACTAAACCCCAGCAGATTTCTGTTGTCAAGATGAGGGTGAGGCTCCGCACCTACCCTGGTTCGTAGGCATACATGTGTGGTACTCTTCCACCCCAAGTTGCCCATCAAACTCATTTGAAAGAAGAAAATATATTTGTAATTTTTTTAATTAAAGGACTCATTTTACAGGCAGTGATAAGTCAAAGCAAACTGTAGCCGAATTATTGTAGGAAGGGTCATGCGCGGGCGGATTTGTCCTATTAATAGGACACAGGAAGAGCCGGGAGGGCAAACGCCTGCCCTGAACACAGCGTGGGATGTTATTTGAGGTAATAGATTGAGAGCAGACACGAAATCACTACTTTGTGGACGTTTAAACACATCGTTATTTCTCGTTAAATAACATATTAGAAGACGCTGCCCCGCTTTTTCTGCTGGAAGGATGCGGGATTATTTGGAAGCGTTTAAAATGGGGAGGAAAAAACTGTATCCAGACGACGGCTCCCTGTGGGAAGCTAATCAACATTATAGATAGCAAACGTTCTACTATTAAGGGCTGCTTTGCCGCAATTGGTTTTAAATCATAAACATAAAAATACAGGAAATAATTCTGAGACCACATCGGAGTTTGCCTGGAAATGACTGGATAGTAACAGAGCATTCCCGAAACTGTCAGTACCTTTCAGGAAAGCCTCATAATGCTGAAGGACTGATAGTTG
>NW_026623429.1:1183382-1185753 GCF_030028575.1 Malurus melanocephalus
TGTGACAGCCGCACCCTGGAGCAGGACCTGCAGACCCGAGCGTTCCCTGAGGAAGCACAGGCAGCGCTCCGAGCGCCGTCCCACGGASAGCGCAGCGTTCCAGGGGCTGTAAATGCCGCTGGGCCGGCACCCACCCGCGGGGCATTCTCAGCACAAGGGCTGACAACCAAAACGGCCGCTCTGGAGAGCCGAGGGTGCTCCCGACTCCCACCAGTTATTTTTACCGGGACAAGCCTTTCCAAGCCATCAGATGTTCGCTGCGAGGCGGGGCAATAGAAAGGAACCCTCAGAAGCCAGACGGGCTCGCAGGGACACACAGAGCCCACCCCCGGCAGCGAGGAGCCCGCAGAACCAACAGGGACCCTGGCACGGCTGCGGCATCGGCCTGCACGCTGCCCTCCCTGATCGCTGAATTAGCAACATAAAGAGTTAATTACCTAAACCAAAAACATTGTGGAGATCCCAATAAACCAAAGAAAGAAAATAAAAACCAAAAATACGCTCCCAACACCAGCCTAGGACGGGCGAGCAGCAGCACAACACGGCCAGCTCCCGGAGATTCAGCTGCTGCTCGGTGTTCCCTCTGTAACGCTCCCCCCAAGGAGGGAAGGAACTTTTTTTTTTGTTTGTTTGTTTGTTTGCTTGGTTTTGGGATCTTTTGAGTTTTGTTTGTTTATTTGTTTTTCCCCTACAATGTCTCTTTTCTGCACGAAGCAGCAACCCCATCACTGTGCACTAGGCCTTGCACAACCTCCCAAAACAGTTTAATAAAGGSTAAACCCCGGGATTCAGATATCCTGACTGACATTTAGTTTTTATACATATAAAATATGCAAAATACATGTTATACATTTATAGGCACATAAATAAATGTCTAACCTCTCCCCCCTCCACACCCTCGCCTCTTTCAATATATCGGGAAAAAAATCAGACTCGAAGTAAAGCAAAGTCAGTAACAGGAGCAGCTTTTCTCTGGATCTGTCTTCATGTCTGCTTTAGCCAATGCTGAGTCCAAACCAGCCRGATTAACCAGCACGATCCCCGGGTGATCCTGAGCAGCGTGACAARCCGCAGTGATAAAATGTGACCGTGCCACACTCTCTGCAAACACCTCGGGATTGCTCTACAGTTCTACATCCCCCGTTATCCCTCTGCCCGTGTGCCGGCCGCGGGGTTGGCTGCAGGAATTAAAATCCACCGTCGCGCCCGGGGAAAGTTTTAAATCCCAGGATTCACTTTCCTTTTCACGACCAGTAAAAATATTCAGGTGCAGCGATAAACTCTCGTGTAAAAATCGTGACACGGGGGTAACGCATGTTTCAAAAATTGTTAATAGTTATATTGTAGAATTAAAAATGTAGTGTTCAGGAGTAGCGATAAACTCATTTAAAAATCGTGACAAGGGTGTATTTATACATGCAAGTATTTTTAAACAATAGGTATGGGGTTTTTTAAAAGGATTAGTACGATTTCAGCAACATTGTCTTTGAAATACTCCTCGGGGGCCCGGAATGTTGCGTGTTCAATTACTCGGGAGGAAAAGGACAGACCGGGACGCTGTGGGTGTTGGCATTTTGGGGATTTTTTTGCCAGAATTAGGGCAGTACCCGAGGAGAGGAGCCCCGAGCGGGGAGCAGGCGGTCCCTGCACACAGCAGCACGCAGACAGCCTCGCCATTTTACACAGCCACGGCTCCTGCGCATTGAACGGGACAGCGGAGGACGGCGTGGGATTAGATCCASGAGYGGCACAAACCTTAATCCGGGGCTASGGAGGAGCCGAGAAGGGCATGCGGGCACACACAGTCCTGCGCCCACCGCGCCCCTTCAGCGCGGCTTCCAGRGCCCAAGATTTAAAATAACTGGTGGTAACAAGGGGGGAGAGCCGTGACCTGTGCCAGTTTGTGTTGCTAGGCACGGCCCTGCAATAGAATACGCCAGCGTTCCCCCGCGCAGGGGGGACCATAATGACGATGTCTGTGGGCCGCCGGGTCCTGCTCCTCACGGCCGTGAGGGCTCTGCGCCCCGCCAGCCGAGGTCCCGCTGCCCGGCACCCGTCCCGCGGCCGCTCGGCCGTGACAACCCGCAGGGAAGGGCGGGCTGAGGGCGGCGGAGGGGGCGACCGAGGACAGGAGCCTGCGGGGGGAGCCCGGAGAAAATGGAGGCAGGCGGGATCGCAGCGCTGAGCGGCTGCATGGCGGCAGCGGGGCCGGCCGAGGGGCGGTCCGAGTTTCGTGCCAAGGCGGGAGCGAGCGAGGTTCCCACCGCTCGTCCGGGTTTAACCAGGACACGGCAGTCACACGCCGCTCCAGCCTCCCCGGGCTCCGGGCACGGCGCGGCCCCTCACGGCTCTGCCCCTCCTGGTTCTGCCC
>NW_026623429.1:1186402-1196662 GCF_030028575.1 Malurus melanocephalus
GCTCTGCCCCTCCCGCCTCAGCCCCTCAGGGCGGCAGCGGGGCCGTTCCAGAACGTTCCCCGCGCGCGGGCCYGGCACGGCGGGCAGAGGGCGCCCCCTGCCGGCCCGCACGCCGCGGCCCTCAGAGACTCTGGGGACAGTTAAACGCGTAAAAATTAGTAATTCTGTGGGGAAAATGTCATCTTTCAAAGCTGGCTTGGCATCCTGTAATATATACGCCTCTCCTCCCACCTGCTGAGTATATAATTTGTGTCGGGGTTACATCACATTTTTTATTTAGCCGTGTAAATCGAAAGTGCAGAGTTGCCAAGTGAAATGAATGCTGAGTTAAACTCAACTGACCGGCGCAATACAGTTTTTTTCACCCCATTTTTTTCCTTATAAAAGTACGTACCCGTTTTATCACCCCTTTATGAGGGTTTATGGTTCCTTTAAATGGCCTTGAATATCAGATCGCAAGTACTGAAAATGTAAATCCAGCTTGTCTAATCTGGAGTTTAAAATATTCTTGTGATGCCACAAAGTGATGGCTTATAAAATATTTTCATTTAATTAGGAAGMGCTAAGAGGATTTCTGTAAGGAAAAAAAAATAAAGACGAGGAAGCTCAGTTTGAATTATTAATRTGCTATGAACTATCATGATTGCTGCTGCAGCTTTTCAAGTACAAAAATGCAGGATTTGCTCGCTTTTCATTTTTAGAACCTAATTCTTTAATTATTCAGGCATGCAAATTACTGTGAACGGGGATTAATTATGCAGGTAATCAAGGTTTTATTCTAAGTTTACTTTTAAAAAGCAAAGATTGGTTGATACAATGTACTGTGCTGCTGATACTGGGTTTGTGCTCTGAAATATTCCTTTAAGGTATGACAATACTTTGGGATTTAAAGGAAGTTATAGGGGTACAGATGAATTTGTGCCTTGTGTAAAAAAAAAATAAATAAAAAAATCCGAGGAAAACAATGCATGACATAAATCCTGCTGTCCTGTGAGAGAGAAGGATGAACTTCCTGAGGACTGAGTGCTCATCACCCCCTTTCTTTTCGCAGAATCACAGACTATTCCAAGTTGAAAGGGACCCACAGAGATCATCACATGGCCCTGCACGCTGATTACAGTAGGATTATGATTTTTTATGAAAGACCTTCTCCCAACCCTTCAGCGTGATATTTTCTATTGCAAAACTGAGCAGAAGTCACCGAATATAGCGAAGCTTAGGACAGGGAGTGGCGGGAGGGGCTCCGTGCCTGTTTCAGGGATCTCTTACAAACTGTCCATCATTTCGGTGCTTCTGGCTTTGAGACATGTCAAATTAGAAAGCCGAGATCTGTGCATTGGCCTGCTTTGGATGCTACTTAATTATGAGTCCGTTTGATTAATTATGGAAATAAAACCTTACCCTACCCAAGGCTTCTTTGGTGTTGGAGAAAGAGGGGTGTTGTATGCCTCCGTCAAAAGAGCAGGATCTGTGGAAGTTAGGAGCAATGTTATCTTATTTGTCGTCCAAAGATAAGAAAATCAGAGCTCTCTTATATGTGAGAGGAATATGAAAAAATGTTGGGACAAGGGTTAAAGGTCTGTGGAATGGGGCCGCCCGAGTCCTTTGGCCTCATGACTTGTTTCACCTTCCTCCCTCCCCAGAGCTCCCAGTCCACTGCAATTGTTTGAGGCGCCCTCTGGGTAGCAGGGAGGAGTCCTCACTATAAAAAGGGCTACTTTGTTTCAGACTGACAAAAATATGCCACAGCRTCCACCTCATGAACGCACAGCAACTGACAAAACCTTTTAGCTCCTCCCTACCAGAGCAGTTTCCTAAAGCATCCTTCAACAACCGCTCCTTAAAGCAGAAGAAAAACTCAAACACTAACCCTCACCAACTACTCTGCTGGCAGATAGCCAAAACAAGAAACTGACCTCTTACTTTCATTGAAATTTTACTTTTTTTAACTCGCTCATGAGAGTGGTAGTTAAACAGCATTTGCAGTGTAGTGGCTCCGATGATGTCAGAAGGAAAAGACAGGATGGGGGATGCCAGTACAGGAGGGAAAAAGTCTGTATGATTTATAACCAGTTACATTGAGTTAGATGAATATCATAATTATTTAATCACGCAGAAAACGTTACAGAAGGTATTTATGGCAAATATGAATTTACTCCTTACAAACAGTGATTAGCCTTCTCAAAGAATAGAAGGAGCAATGCCCATACTAAGCAGTATTGGCATTAGCATTGGCATTGTGGGGTTTAGCCAGCTTGAAGGAAGACATCCTGTTATGAACACAGCATACAAGTTCAAACTCTTTCTTTGCACTGAAGATAAGTTCCCCAAACTAAGAAAAAACTGCTTAGAAAATGATCATAATTAAAAGAAATCATGACTACAGAACACACTTGCATCCTCTGGTGATGTGCTTAAGGAATAAAGAGGCAGACAGAGAGAAAAACTCACCAAAAAAAGTCTGATTTACCCCCTTATTTTGTTCAAACATAATGAAATGTGAACATGGAGTAAAAGTCCATGCACACAAAGGACACAACCAKCAGCACTTAGTAATTGGATTGTGACACTTATAACAGTAAGGTGTCCTATATTGTCCCACTTTTGGGGCAGTTTACAGATGGTTTACAGAACATCCACCCTCAGGACATGGAAGCCGTGGGGTTGGATGTCAGTGCCCTGACATCAGTGTAGCCATCACGGTGCAAGCCCTCTGTAGGTAGGGAGTGTTGGTGGGGCTGCTGGAGAAGCTTTTTGCCCAGGGACAGGAGTGGCTGGGGGTTCAAACATCTCCTTTCCTGTAGCTCAGCTTCTCAAAGCTCTGTTTCTTCTTCCCCAGTGGAAGCCACTTCCAGCTTKGGGTGGATGGAAGAAGAAARGACAAGGAGCTGATCCTCAATTGCATGGAGTGAACAGCAACAGATGGAAAAGTAGGAGACAAATTAATTTTCCCTTCCCTTTCTGGATATCTCTCTGGATTTAATTATCCAGGGATTTTATAGCTGTCAGCTGATGGATGTGCAGTCTACCAGTGCCTGCTGGCTAATCCACTTTGGGGCTATATTAGATTGGCTGAAAAATGACTGGATTAGAATAATATTCTGCTGTAGCATGAAACAATAATGGGAGAATAAGGAAGTTCATGGGAAAAAATATTATTGGTGTCAATAGAAGACACCAAACGTCAATTTCTAAGAGGTAGACTGGAGTTTCAGTAACATTAGAGAGAGATGGGCTTGTTCATATCAGACTGAGAATTGCATGAAAGAAAAAAAGATGAAAGAAAAATGAGAAAAATRAAAAGGTTGTATGGTCTTGTGGTTTGGTAGGAAACCAAAGACAGGATATTAAATAATGTTTGTGTGGTTAGTAGCATCTTGTAAACCCAGATGCAGGACATAAGAAGCGGTAAAACAATAACAATTGGAAAAAGAGAAATGGAAAGTCATAGGCCTGTCAARAGAAATACATGTGAGCTCCTTTRAAGGAGTCCTTGAGGTTTACATAGCTGAAGATCTGTCTTATGCCATGAGAATTCTTACTATGAGTGAAGTTTTTATTAAGTGATTTATGCTCAAACAACCCACCATCAAAACCAAGAAAGGTACATAAACCTGAGGGTGTTCAGACACTGTGTGTCCATTTCCTTCCTCTTACCTATGAATAAAGGTTTAGTCTTAAAGCAGTGATTTGGAATTGAGTAAAACAACAGATTCCCTGTATATCTTAAGGTCTAAAGAAGATTGTTTTACTATATATATGTTTTTAAAAATATTTTGTGCTTAGTGCAACAAACACAYAGTGGATCTTTTAGCAGAAGTGTGAAAATTGTTTCTGCACCAACACTAAGCTTTTATCATCCTGAATTGTTTCCTTCAAGGTATTTCTACATGCCAGTATCACCATTACCTTGTTTGAATTAAGCATGATGCATTTTCTACTAAGTAGTTGGGAAAGGAAAGTATTTTTTCATGCAAATTGATTGCAAACTAAGAAATAGAATAGAATAGAATAGAATAGAATAGAATAGAATAGAATAGAATAGAATAGAATAGAATAGAATAGAATAGAATAGAATAGAATAGAATAGAATAGAGCAGAATATTTTCAGTTTGAAAGGAGCCCAAGTCCCAGAGTAGGAGTGCAGGTGTCATGCCAGAAAGGATTAATGGGGGAGCTCCTGCCCTTCTGGGTCCTTGCTCAGGAAGCCTGTGCTTGGTTTGGAAAGAATTTTTTAAYGTCTTTTATAATCCATTTAAGGCATGTTAGGGCTGCATCCAAAAAATCTGCGGRGAACCTTCGGCTCCAAAGGAGGTGATGAAAGAGTAGAGGCCRTCAACACCACTTAAGATTTAAACCCTGGTCTCTACAGATGTACTGAGTTTAATCAGCAAAGAGTTAAATCTGTAAAGTGAAGTATGCACTTTTAAACATCTCATAAATTGCTTGTAACTGCACAAAATACCGCAGGGTGCATGTGAGAGCACCCCCACATGAAGCTGAATTGCAGCCAGATAAAATATCCTGCAGCTTTTGCTGATAATCCTGATGAAAGAGAGGCTTACTGTAATAGAAAGAAAATGTAGGGAACATTTGTAGATAAGTGACCATTCTAAGTCAGTGACCTGGGGGAGAAGACGATTCAAACAACATTATTTGATGAATCTTTTAAAGCTGTAAAGGAAAGAATGGCAAACCTTTTTAGATAATTTCCAAAGTCCAGCCACTACATATTCATATATAGAAGTTAATATATCCAATTCTGCTATGTCATAGAACTGCAGTGTGACAACATACWTTACTGAGTGTAAATGATTAGTCAAACCCTGATACACAGATGCAATCATTAAAATATCTGCATAAAAGGGACAAATTCTCTGGAAAAAAAGATGAAGGGTGAATGAAGAGTGAACTTTGTTGGACACATCCTTGTAAAACTACTCACTAGGTGTCATCTTCACCTGAAAACCTATTTAATTGGGCATTTATTTTAGGTTTAAGATAATACAAATATTTCTAATGCCTAAGAATTAGCCTAATGAATGGACATTTATCTCAGCACTGACTTTACTGTAACTGTAGATGAACTGCAGACTCTCCTAGGTAAGAGCAGTAGCTGGTTTTAAATGATGGCTGGTGGAAAAGACAGCAAAGCTAAACAAACCAATGTTCTCATGTTTAGGTTGGCTACATTACTATCATCAATCCTGTGCTTTCAAAAGTWATGTCTGGGCTCTCCCTCCTCCTGCTTCCATTATTAGATTTATTTTTAAAATCATAATAATTTTAAATATTGCAATTCTAGATATGCCTGCTTTTCTTAGAAGGCCATAGTTTCCATGACCAGGGGGAAAAAAATCACATTCAGGAGTTTTTCTTGGCATGTCACATGTATGGAACAAAATAATYCAGAGGTTCTTGTTTGTCTTTTAAAAACTTCAAGTATTAGAAGGCATGTGATTAGCTTTTGAAATCTAGAAATAATCTACTGTCAAATGTGTATAAATACATAYCATCAGAGTAATTTTTAAAAGCGACATGCACAAAATTGAGAGATGATATTTTTATTCCAAACAGGAGGGTTCATATTCACACAGATTTATCTCAAAATAGTAAGCAGTATACAATAAAACAAATTAATAATTTCAATATGAATAAAGCCTGTAAATCCTGTATTTTTATGAAAAGATGGTTATCAAGTCTGTTAATGAGTTATTCTTAGGAGAAAAATGAATATTTAAAAGCTCAATTACAAGATACCAAATATGACCTAAACATAGGTCTGCTGTTGTGGAGTTTCTTACTGGTTACTGAAAGCAGCTGAATATTTTCTTGATATGAGAGARGAAAAAGGATACTCTCAATTCTGCACTATGTGCCTTTCAGGATGTTTCCCTGATAGGAGACTGCACCAGGCAGCAAGTGACAGATGGGCACTTTGACTCTAGACCTGAGATTTGTGGGAAGTGTAGCTTAGAAACCAGAAAGGAAAAAAAAAAGCGGGATTTTTTTTTCTTCTATAAATGATTATTTTCAATTAATGAAATGRCAAGGTTTTTGGTTTTGCACTTAATGAAGCTACAAGAGTTTTGTATTTGCAGTTAGTGAAAATGCAGGATTTTTGTGTGGTTACACGCAGTGATGCTGCTCTGGTCTGAGGGCAATCCCAGAGGCATGTCTTTCTTCTGATGACAGAAATGCATTCAAGCATTTATCTGAGAGATTATGAGGAATACCTCTGAAAGCAGTAAGATGAATTGCTAAAGGAGATTCACRTGATGAAGGTATATCACCAGTGATATACTGACAAATGAAAGAAGAGGTAAACTCATCCATGTTGTGGTCAAGCCTGTGGGAAGTGAGTAATAGCCACACTGCTCAAAGTAGAAACAAATAAATTGTCTCTCAGTGTCTGGCAGTGAAGCCAGAACATGGATGGATGGAGATGAGGCTGATGCCTGAATCTGGCTGTCTAAAATAGAGGCTTGACAAAATTCAGAGAGTAAAAAGCAGTTCCATTTATTGAAGAGCCTTCAGGTGCATTCAGGGCARTCCCACACCCACAATGGACAATGGCTCACGGGTTTTTCACCCTTTCTCACTTTTGTCCATTTGCACATCGGGGCTGAATCCTCCAATTGCAGCTGCAGCCAATGCAGTCATTGACTCCAAGTTGGCTCCCCCCAGTTCTCTGTTGTTTCCATCTCTTGGGGCCTGGCCCAGGGAGGTGTCCTTGAGTTTGGGGCTGCAGAGGAATTGTTTTGTGTAAAAATGGGAGAGCAGGAGCTCAGCACTGTCTGTGGAGTCTGGAGTTACCCACTGAAGGATTACAGGGTTACAGATATATGGAAATAGAGAAGCTGAAATCCTATGGCATCTGAGTCCTGATTTTTCCTCTGTYGCATCATATGTAGTTGTAGGGCCTAGAGACTTGCTGATTACAGATTAAATTACTAGTCTAAATTTATAATATCTTGATTTCAGTAGAAATTTTGCTAMACTCAATATTTAGTTTTCATTCATTTGGACTTCTTTAGTAGAGCTATCTTAGGCAAGTCGTGGACTTCGGTTCAATGATGACATCTCACTGTATCATCACAGCATGGAATAAAAGTTGTTAACTGAGCTTCAAAATCTACAGTCTCAAACCTTAAGTTTCTGAATTGCTGTACTGATAAGAAATGTGCAAGATCTCCTGTCATTAGGCATTTGCTTTGTGAGGACCAGGGAGAGCACTTGTTTCTCCAAGGTAGGMTGAAAGGGCTTGCTGCATGAAATGCAGCCTAAGGACAGCTGTTCTGGGTGTTCCTCTAAACTCCTGGATGCAAACTCATCTCCTCTAGTCAAGCTAGATGATTTTCGAAACACTTTCAGATGAAGTTGGGAAGCATCTCACCAAAACTTATGAAGGTGAAAGGAATTTTCACAGCACAGTGGTTGAAAGCAGAGTTACAGAATCCTAGGCCTCACGTAGAAAAGAAACCTGGATGTTTGTAGCCTTTGGTAGGACCCTGTATACTAAATTTCTGTAGATGATTACTTAACCTGATCTTAAATCTTGACAATACTCGCCATTAAACCAATTTTGTCTAAATGCAGCTCAAGTCCATTTATCATGAGTTCACGTACAATTTGCCTTACCTTGCTTTCTTTGCAACATGTTTTTGCACATTTGAATACTACTGCACTCTCCCTGCTCAGTTCACGTTTCTGTAAAATACATTAACACAACCTTCCCTCATGGATCATGTATTTCATTGTTGTAGTGGATCATCTTCCTGTTGTCACCTCTGGGTYATCTCTGGCTGATCTGTGTCCTTATTGGAGTGCACTGCCCAGAAGACAATCTCATACATGAATCTGGACTCTACTGCTGCACAATGTGCCTCTTTATTCATAGTATTTCTTTTTTTGCAACAATGCATTATTGCTGACTCATGTTCCTTTTTAACTGCCCAACCTTATTCTGTAGAGAATTCTTCAAAGTAATATAGTCAGTGAAGTAAGAAGTCAGTTTATGAAGAACAGAAGAATTTTAAATTTTATTTCATGTGCAAAGGCCTGGTAACATATATACAAAATATTAAGGACCYGTTGCAAGTGCATATACTTAACATGTACTTCGGTTAAGAGCATACTTCTACTTCTGTTAAATTCTGTGTAGAACAGATCAGATGCAAGATACTTATATTTGTATGCTTCTTATTTTCCAATTTTCTTCTCTTAGTCTTTTTCCTCTCTCTTTTTTAACTATATATGCTCTGGATGTTTCCCCTAACATTTCTTCACAATTACTTTCTTAGTGATAGATGGGGCCTTCATCTACAACTACGTGGAGCAACAGTGCCAGAGAGTGGCTGTCTGGGATAAATGCAGCTGGATTCGCCTTGTGGTTAAACCTTTGGGACTGAAATGAGCATACACAGGATCACAGAATATCSTGACCTGGAAGGGAACCACAAAGATCATYGAAGTCCAGCTCCTGATCTGGTGGTTGATCTGAGCAGTACAGAAAGAAGAGAAAGGTATGTAAATTGGCCTGTCACAGCATAATTATCTCTGTTGTCTGCATTCCCTGGAAATTTCATGGGATTTACTGTGATGATGAACACTATTCTTGGAAAGATGCTAGAGAAGGTGATGTGAGCTGTGAGCATCASTTCCTTTCTCTTTTGGCCCTGCTTGCTCATACTTATGCTCACAGAGCTGTACAGACAAGCTGGTTTCCATACTGTGGGATTGCTCCTCCTGCTTGGGCAGAGCTCCCTGTGCATGAAACCCTGCAATCCCTAGGTCAGACAAACAGGACTGTGTCCCTCGTGGCACAGYCTGGAATAAATGGGACCCATGCCTGGGCCAGTGGATGTAATTCCTATAATTTTCATTTTTTAAGAGATGGACACCCAAAAGCTCAATAGGGTTTTGAAATGTTTTACCAGAGGAGCCAATTTATCAAAAGGCTATGGGGATGTGTGTGTGTGTGGTGTGTGGGGACCAGCAGTGCATGGGTGACCTTTCCTTTCCTTTGGCAGGTTTTGGAGGTGTGAATGTTGAGCTTTGACAGCAGAAGGACAGTGGGAAATGAGAAAATGAATTACTGAATTTTCAATTGAATATATCCCCTGCCATGCCAGTTATTTTGGATGAGTAATATATAATTATTGTGCACTAGAAGAGCATTCAGCAAATGGCTTCAACTCACATCTACCAATGCTTTTGTATTTAGGATTACTACCTTCTGTCCAGAAAGTCTTTTAGCATTTCTAACGTGGTATTTGCTTAAAGTAATTCAACGGGCTTCATATATTTTGCACATAAAGTAACTAGGTGAATCTCTGAATACTAATGTGAGAATTAATGATTTTAATATTATATAGGSTTTTTTCCTTGAATCACAGAATTATTAAGCTTCACTAAATCTTCTTATCMCCAGCCTAAGTTTTCAGGAATAGTCAAACTGATATTCAGAGGTAGGAAATCTATCATTTCTCCCCAGTCTAGGATATTCAAATCAATTAGCTGAAAATAACAGTGGAGTAAGGGTCAAAAATACAGAAAATGTTTGCCCTCTAAAGGCTGCTACAATCTGGTCTAGTTTCTGTCGTTGAAACTTCTGGGGTTTGCACTGAGAATACTCACTAGTTGAGTAGAAGTACTTGAGATGTGTTAGCCTGAGAGTGAGCACGCAGTCATTGAGGAGACAGAGGCAGCATGAGTCACATTCCCAGTTCCGTCGGGTTTGTGAGAAAACAGGCGAACGAGTACGAGGGGTCCGYAGGGAAGAGCTGAAGAGCTGTGATAACAGTTGTGATGCTCAGCCCCTCAGTCCTTCTCCTGATCTCTCTGGCCGTGYTCCTGCACACGGCCTCACAGACAGGGAAAGCAGCCTGCGCCTCCACACCGGTTCCGGACCCACGGCCGGGTTTGTGCGTGGGCAAAGGACAGGCAGGCAGCGCAGGGGCAGCTGCCAGCTGCTGCTCTCCTACAGCCAGCGGCCTCGGGGTGGGGCCGCTCTGCACGTCCCGCTCTGCACGTCCCGGCAGCGCCCGGGCTCCTGAGCGCATCCCAGCCCGGATGAACGGGACCCCCGCACCCTCCGCTCCCGAGTCCCGCAGCACCCCCGCCCCGGAGGAACGGGACCCCCGCACCCTCCGCTCCCGAGTCCCGCAGCACCCCCGCCCCGGGCCCGCCGCGCCGCCGCCGGGTGGCGCTGTGACCCCGCGGGACCCGCCGGGACCGCCCGGAGCCGGGGCCGCCCCG
>NW_026623429.1:1197588-1215461 GCF_030028575.1 Malurus melanocephalus
CGGGACACATCCCCGCGGCTCCCGCCCGCTGCCGCCGTTCAGGCCCGCCTCCACCCTCGGCACCGCTCGGCCCTGCCGCCGGCCTCGTTCCGCCCCGGCCACAAGGAAAACATTGGGGTACCCCGCTCCTCCCGCCGCTGCATCCCCGCGGCTCTCGTGGTGGACATTTCGTCTCCAAAAAGTTTCAGAAACCGGAAAAACGGTTCACAGGTGGCGGATGGTGTTGGGGCTGCATCGTGAAAGACGTTTTGGTGTTGGTCGAAGAGTGTGGAGGCAGTTGTGGGTGAAGTTATGAGGCTGTTGGAGACATGGTTCTGCAAAAAGGAAACAGAATCAAAGAGTCACGGACTATTCTGAGTTGGAAGGGACCCACAAGGATCCTCAAAGTCCAACTCACAGACCTGCACAGGACAGCCCCAAGAATCCCACCGTGTGCCTAGGATTCCTTTAATTCTGTGAAGCACAACGTCAATCTTACCAAAAATTGCTTAAAAATAGTGGGGATGAAGAACAAAAAAACCCCTTGTGTTAGGTCAAGAAAAAAAGAATAAATGACGTTTAATACGAGGAAATGAGTGAGAAGGGAAGACTCGGCATATTTTAAGGACAAATTGTCTGTAGTTGAGTATTGATGACAGTGTAGCCGAGTGGTCTGGAGGAGAGCTGGCTGCCTCTGAGAGCCGGAGTGTTGATTATTAAAGAATAAAACTSAGGAATGCGGAGGAAAAGAGCCAAACCGATCCACAGGCAGAGGAATCGGAGCYGGCGGTGGAGTGGGAAGTCTCGGCCGCCTTCGTCTCTCCTGGGGGACTGGCTCTGAGCCCTCCGGCCCAGTACGGCCCTTCTCTGTCCCTCTTCACCTCCCCTTCCCCGCACAGGGACTGGTTTGGGGTCTCTGAACGATGCCTGGAGAGGACCTGGCTGGGTGACAGCAAGGTGCGGGCAGCCTTTATTGTGGAAGTCTGAACATGACCTGCGATTTCACACTGCACCTCTTCAACCACGGCAGCCTGGCTGGCCTTTAAAAAATCCTTTGTTTTCTCCGTCAGGATAGATACTTTACGATGAACTTCTGTGTTCAGCCTCTTTTGCTTGCTTGTCACTGCCTGCTTTCCTTTCAGCCTTTCCTGGTGTGTGTTTAGCCGATTCTCTTCGAGAGATGCCTAGAGCCATCTGTGCTGACTGTTGCTACACGTATATGAATGTGTGTGTAGGAGAGGGCAGAGGTGCGCGAGTTTTTCYGTATCTGTGTAACTCCCTGCAGCCCACAAACTTGTGTCGGAGTGCTATTTAAGCGTGCATATGCATGCAGATCTGTGCCTCCGGACAGGCACACATTGTGTAGTAGACTGGAATAGATAGTTCCACAGAATACAGCAATAAACAGAGCAGCTCAGAATCAGTGAGAAAAAAAAAAAAAAAAACCCAACTCCAAAACAAAACAAAAAACAGAGAGAAAGAAAGGAAAAAGGAAAAAGAAAAACAAAACAGAAAGAAAAGGAAGCCTTGCTTCACTGTTAGTGTCTGAACACAAAATGAGGTTTTGTCTCATTGATTAATCTCTCTAGGAGCAGCAAACTGARTATCCTAAACTAGTGTTAGAAGCCAAGTGTATCTGTTTCTCAGAGGAGGAAGCATGTTTTCTTACTGCGGAAAATGAAATCAARTTTGGTGGCAGGCGTTTGTTGTCCAGCAGGGTCAAATGGCCGAAGAAGCAGTCTGGACGCACGTTGCCTTTTTAGGATACGGAGCTGCCAGCAAGCGAGGGTTAACGCCTGCCTCTGTTTGGTTAGAAAGAAAGGGAAAAAAAGAAAAAAAAAAAAAAAGAGAGAAGTTTAACAGTCTCTTTTAGTCTCTTTTGCGAAGTCCGTGCATTGCGAATCCAGCCGCGTTACCATACTAGAGGAAATGAAAAAATGCTTCGGTTTGAGAGAGGACGAGTCCTTTATTTCCCGTATTGGATACGTTTCATGTGTTTTCCGCAACACTCCGGCTTAAGGACATGCCTTTTGAAACACAAACACACGCACAACTCGCACACGCACACACAGATAAGATATGTATTAGATCCTGACACATACGGGGAGGGGGGAAGAGCGGGAGAGAGAGAGAGAGAGAGCGAGAGAGAGAGAGAGAGAGAGAGAGAGAGAGAGGAGAGATCCTCCTACCTGGAGCCATAGATTGCAAGATACGTAGTGTTACCTGGGGAAGTCAGAACAAGTAAAAACAGATTGAACTTCAGGGCTCTATGAGGCAGTTGATCAAGATCAGTGCTTGCTCATTCTCTCCCGCAGACTGTCTGTCTTGAGTTTTTGTTTTACTGTTTTGAGCAGCCCTTTCTATTTTTTCTTCCTCTTTAGCTTTAATATCGGAGCCGGTTTCGGTCACCATGGCTCTGGGAAGAGCTGCCTATCTGCGCGGACTTGACTTTTCACAGCTCGGCCGGCTTTGCTCCTGGGTAGCTTCAGCAATGCTCTTGACTGGGATTTAATCGACAAGATCAGTTCGGCTTTTTGTGCAATTTTTATGGCTCAGTCCATCTTCTAGATCATGCACAGAAACTTTCGGAAGTGGATTTTCTACGTGTTTCTATGCTTTGGAGTCATCTATGTCAAATTAGGGTAAGTCCKTGTGTACGACAAATCTCCTCGGCTTTTGGGTCACTCTAGTGCGGAGTTGGGAGCAAAACGCTGCAAAGGAGAAGAAAATAAGGAAAAGAAAAGATGCGATTATTTGTCTGTGCGCCCCCCCGGGTGCCCAAGCGCCGGGAGTCCCCCGAAGCACGGCCGTGGGTGTCCCCGGTCCCGGGCGATGCCCGGCGGCGGGGAGCTCCGCCCGCACCGAGCTTGMGGGGAGCCGGTCGCGGGTGATGACGGATCCTTTTATTTTGTACTGCTTAAGCGAACTTAAATATTATCTCTGGCTTACAGTACCCTCAGAGGAAAAAAAAAGAAAAGGCAGCCTGACAGAGTTAACTCAGGCGCTGCTGCTGGGACAATAGAGCTGAGGTATTACAGAGGCGAAAGGGGCGGGAGGAGGGGAATCCCTGCTCTGAACCTGCGCTCAGGGATTTGGTTTATGCAGGCCTAGACACAATTTGCGTTTCTATCCATCACACGGACGTGTTGAAATTAACTTGACAACTGGTCCGGCTGCCTCTGCTCTGGTGCTCCCGGAAAGCCAAGCGGGCTCGGGCGAAAGGACGGGCCCGGGGCCCCGGAGGGTGCGGCGGGGGCTCCCGGGGAGCCCGCTGTTTGCTCCTCGGTGTTTGATCAYCGCAATCGAGAGCACGCGGTTATTTTAGTTGCCAAGTTTCGCCCTCTCTCGCTGTGCCTCTCCCCCCAGTGCCTGTATGCCCTTATTAATATTGCTCGTCGCAGTAGGCTGACTTGAGTTGAATTTCCACATTCCTGAGCCCCAGCCGAGTCCTTACCTGTCGAACTACAAACTCTTTAAAGATCCTGTCTTTGCATAGCTGCGGGATTTTTTTTTTTTTTTTTAATGATCAAGAATGCATAAGGTGAGTTGCAATCCAAAAACGCTCGTTTCCCACCTTGAAATCAATACGTGGAAGAGGACGGGGAAGCCTAAGGGCTGCCCCCAAAGGCAGCAGAGCGGGCACAGTTCCCCGGAGCCACGGGCAGGCTGGAGCCCGGCCGGAGCAGTGGAGCGGGAGGGCAGCGGGGAGAGAGGAGCGGCCCGGCCCTGCCCGCCGGGATCCGMCGCCGCCGCGGGCGCTGCTCCGCGCACTTTGCTCGGCGGACAGCCCCGTCCCCGCTGTCAGCAGCCCGGGCAGCGGCGGGAGGAGGGGGCTGACGAGGAGTGGGAGGGAATCTGCAAGAGGGAGCACGCCAGAGACGAGGATTAAAGCTAAACAGCGGGAGAAAGSAATTACACTGGGCTCCTCCGGGATGAGAAAGGGCGCGGCAGGCTCTGTATCCCCCCACCGGGAGCTCCCCCAGCTACGGGCAGTAAGGGCAGAGCTGTCCCATTTACCGTGCGCCAGCGAGACCCGCGGGCTGCCTCCCGGAGGGTACCCAGAGGGTTGCTCGGCGGGCAGCGGCCGGATGGCATCCCTCTGTGTTTGCTTATTTAGGTATTTTTGGCACGGCTCTCGGCCCGCCCCTGCAGCCGCAGGTGCCGCGGCGGTGGCCGGCGGAGCACAGCACTGCCGCGCGGGYGACCCGCGGAGGATGCGCGGATGCGGAAGGGGCACGGCAAACGCCCTCCGCGCTGCCCCCTGCTCTGCTCCGGTGGGGAGGCCGCGTCCGTCCCTACCCGGCTGAGGCACACGGCCGGGGGTAGCTCCAAACCCTGCCTGCTGGAGGCAGGAGGTGCTTTGTACCTTTGCGGGACCAAGTACCTGCACCGCCCTTTGTCGTCGCCGTGGTCGGCAGCGATGGCTCCGTCGTCCTCCAGGCTCGCCCTGCCGGGAGTTCAGATGAGAAGTGGGTTTGGTGAGGCTGTGTATCCATAAACGAAGCGATGACAGGGTACCCAATCTTCTTCAATAGTTGGAGGAGTTTCTACAGCACAAYCCTCACAGAGAGGCAGGCGAGCTCAAAGCAAACGCTTTGCAAAATAAGGGCAGTGATCCTGCTATTMGCTTTCGCTGCGGCGGGAGGGAGCGGAGCCCTGGGCGCATGTTGCAGTCTGGCAGGCAGATCTCTTTTCGAAATTGATTGTGGCTATTTTAGAAGGGGATTCAGAGCAAAAATCACAAGAATGCTGTCGGACTGAGCCTGGAAGTGAAACTGAGCGGACATTAGGAACAGTAAAAGCCCTTGCAGAAACCCTATCAGATCCATCACCATGCCTGTAAGGCGATGAGGATACTTCACTTTCTCTGAACAATAGCAGAGAAATTTGCTCTGAGATCCAGTGCTACTTCTAGGCTAGGCATGAGGGATGCAATTATTTCCTCTTTCATCAGCCACTGGAACTACCATTTTGTTGAAACCATATCCTTTGAGTGTAATGATGCCTTTTCTGGTGAGCTCTGTGCATTGAAAAGGGGGAGGTGAAGGCAGATAAAAYGCAGTCTGTCTTCCAGGGCATTCGGTTGATTTTCAGCAGGAAGGAGAGAGCYGTCGTGTCAGCCACGGCAAGGAAGGGAGGCTTGGCAGGTTGCTTTTTTTTTCCCTGCTGCTGAGCACGTGTTCATGTCTTAATAAAACGTGCTAAAAGCTCCTCTTTCGGTGGCAAACGTGACACCAAGAGGAGAGAAAAAATAACGCAACACATGAGCTGTTGGACTGGCCGGGATGTCTCATGGGGTGACATGGCAGGGTCCCATGAAGAAGCCAATATCTCCTTCAGTTAGGAGGAGAGAGCAGGGTCCCACCCGGGTAGTCCTTCCTCTCAGGGATTTTCCGTTGTTCCCGTTTCTATTTCCGGTCCCCCCGTTTGCTGGAGAAACAGGCTCGAGGTGAAGCATCCCTTGATATTTCTGTCGATGACGTTTCCAGGCACCGAAGAGTAAAGCACCTGCAGCCCCGCTGACTCCATGTGACCYCCCGCGAAAACAGGTCACATCAAATATTGACCTCAGGCAGGATTGAAATGGAAACATTTCCTGCCAAGATCGCAGAGCATTCGGATACCGCTAAATTAATAAATTTAAAATTAAAAATCACAGCAGTGTCACAGATGCAAATCACAGCGGAAGCTCTGGGGATGAGCGATGTGTCTTTTGGAGAGACGGAGAYGCGGGCAATACCCGGATCGGGGATCTGGGGGTAAACCCTACCCTTGTTCTCTTTATTCTGGAGGAAAAGAAGGGTGACAGCCGGGCATCTCCCAAGGGAGCGGGGAAGACCGCGGGGAGAAGGTCACGGTGCGGTTAGAGGGATGTGGGCGGTGGGACCTGGGGCTGCCCAAGGAAGCAACGAAAGGTGCGGGCTTCCCTTCAGGGGACGGCGGAGTCCCTTCCTCCGTGCCGATCCGAGCTGAGAGCGCACAAGGCTGCGGGCGTCGGGAGCCCCGGCCCATCCTGGCAGGCCGGACCACGCCGCGCCCTCTCGGAACTCCCAGGGACGCTGCGGGACAGCTGGCCCCGCTCCCCTCCCTTGCGGCGAAGCTCCCCTCGCTTTTGCGGCATTTGAAGGAAAGGGCAACGAAATCGCGCTGCCCTCGTCGCCCCCGGGGCTGTCTGGACGCGGGGAACCCCCCCAGGCCGGCCCTGTCCCCCCGGTCCCGGGCAGGCAGCGGCCGGGGCGCAGCCTCGACGGCGGGCAGCACGTGGAGCCCCGGCGAGGCCCCGAGAGGAGACCCGSGGGATTTACTCCCGGAGCGCCGGACGGTGCGGCCGCGGCCCGGGACTGCCTGGTGCCGTCCCGCCGGGGGGACCGTGGGCTCCCCGAGCCCTCCACGGCCACCTGCCGTCATGCTGCTGCCGCCGCCTTCCCTGCCCTCCCGTCGGCCGGACACCCGCTCGTTCTGAGAGTCATTGTTGCCTTCTTTCCCCCGRCACTGGACTTGCAGCTCGGTGAGATACAAGAAACGCAGGGTTCCGTCCAGAAAGGACCAGGTGTGCTGCCGCCTGGAGAACCTTCCCGGCTTCCGACTCGCCCTTCTGCCGGACCCTTCCCCAGGCTTGGGGTAAAAAAGGAACCGCGGCTGGGAATGTATAGATAATTGGGGGGAAAAAGCAAACCGTTTATTCGTGCTTGCCCGACTATAGTGTCGGAAACAATTTCAGTTTCATTCTGCCCATTTTGTCCAAAATACACGTTTGTGGAAGAAGGAGCGACAGATGCTGAAGTACCCGTGTTAGGCGTTACCGACAATACCTGTCTCCCCGTGTGACATTTTATTAAAAGGAATGTTTTCGTCTTCAATCAACAAAATGAGTGCGGTTTTCGCCACCMCGGCTGACATACGTATAGAAACCATTTGGATGGAATTTACAAGGTTATTCTCATCATYTTCGTCGTAATCGTCATCCTCCTTCTCTTCCTCATCGTTCATCATCAGTAATTTTTAAACATAATAACCGGCCCGTGGTTTTAGAATAAAAATTAACTCCCCGAAAAGAAACTGYCCGGTTTGGTTTCTTTATACGACTTTTCTTCCCCTACACAACAGATCTGTGGATAAAGTCAGTGTCGACCCGAAAACTGTGGAAATTGGCAAACCGTCTTCGTTTCAGCTGGAGCGGGTCAAACTTCGCCAGCACAAGTTCGAAGTTTTCCAGCGCCAGCATTTGCTTTGCACTTTTACGGTTCGTTCTCCCCCCTCCTTTCCCCGCCCAGGCACATCTTTATAAGCAGACGCACATTTCAAACACCTATCCGGAGCGGAACAAATGCTAGAAATGAAACATTCAAAGTGGCTACTCGTTCTCCTGGTTTCACGTTCAGCAGCGTTGCCCCAGCCACATGTCCAGGAGGGGAAAGGACACTGAAGGAGATTCACATCTCTAACTCTTTCCCTGTACATACACTGGAACGCACGCTCGCAGAAGTATAGATACGACCATTTAAAATTTTTAAATAATTACAAGTAAGGCTATTCTGGGTTTTAAGCAATCGTTGAAAGGCTTAAGCTTTTGTCTCTCGGTAATCGAGATCAGCGTTTCACGAAAGGACATTGACTGCCCCAACGCCTGTGTTGAACTTGCAGATGAAAGCGGTTAAAGCAACCAAACCCCGAAAAGATTTTTATCGGATATTGAGCGACATACAACGTTTCTGCATCAGTTCTGCAACTCCCATTCCATCTGAGGGAATATTTCGTTGTGTCGCAGAGACAGCTGCACCCTTGCGCTGGGACTGGTTAACCGGAGGAGGTGTACCCAGGGTGTTTAGTAGAGCGCTTAGCCAAAGGATCTTCTTGTCATCAGCCAATTAACCTGAGGTGAACATTTACAGACCGAGGACACTTTGGAGTYTGGTTCTTGCTCATTTCAGCTGCATTTGTGTTTAAGTGCCTTCGGTGGCCGTTTCTCTCTCGGGGTTCGTTTTCAACCCCCAGCCCCGGTATCCACAGCGCGCGTCTTTGTACCATCGCTCTCAGCACTTCCGAAATGAAGGACAGACGTCCRACGATGCGAAGAGGAAAAGCGACTGCTCCTGCACGACTGGGGCTGCTGGGGGCGACGGGCTCCCCCCCGCCGGAGCGGGAGGGGTCGAGCATCCCTTGGCCGTGGGGTGCGGCGGTGCCGAGSGCAGGAGTCGCTCAGCTCAGGGGGAAGGCGAGAGAGAGGCGACAAACCTGCCGGGAAACGCCTCTCCGGACTCGCATCTTCTCGGCAAGGAGAGAGGGAGAGGGAAGAGCCGGGACGAAAACTCTTCCTGCGGGAGCCGCGAGAGGTGTGGGGAGCCGGCAGCCGCCGCTCGCTCCTCACCCGGCCGCTCCACGTCGTTCCCTGCCCTGCTCTCACGCCAAACCCCATCTCGCCAGGAAGCCACGAGTGTGCATGACTTTATTTCTCACTCAGGCAGGCTATGACTACGTATGYGTCCCTTTTATTTTTTTGACGTTGCCGCAGAATTCGAAGCTTAATTTTTAACACCGGGGGAACAATAACAGCTAAACCCCAGTCGAGGCTGGAGGGAAAGGCGGAACCCTTCGGTGGAATCGGGGCAGACGACCACAGAAAGGCAATTAATGGAGAGCGGAGCTGGGAGCTGCCAGCTCGTTCAGGATCTCTCCCAGGACGAGCWAAGGGGGAAGAGTTAAAAATGCCCCATGGATCGCGAAAAGGAGCGTTTGCCGGGCGAGGCTGAAGGAGAGGGCTCAGCCAGGGAGCACGGATTCATTGCAGCCCGGGCTAGATCAGTGTCTTTCCATTGTCATCCTCCCCTTAAAAAAAAAAAAAAAAAAAAAAAAAAAAAAAAAAATCCAGTAAAAAAAAAAAAAAAAAAAAAAAAAAAAAGGAGAGGGAGAGAAAAAAAGTAGGCGGATTGCAGTGACTGACTGCCCAATGGCAGCCCCGGGTCTCAGGAGAGTTGCAGAGACAGGGAGAGAGAGAGAGAGAGGCACTTTCTGCCATCCAAATCCCTTAAACCATCCTCATTCCAACACGAGAACCCACTGTAACAACTTCCAACCACTGAGACATGACAGGCAGGAGCCCAGAGGCAGCAGCAGCAGCGAGAGCAGCAGCAGCAGCAGCACACACCCTGCACAGGGAGCAGCATTAGCACCAGGGGAATACTACACACAACAATACAAACAAACAAACAAACAAACAAAGCCCCCCCAAGCCCAAGGGACTGGATTCCAACTCAGATTCAAGCCACAGCTGACACCAAAAAGGGTGGGGAATTACGACCAGGGGGGGCCAGAAAGGAATAACCAAGGAAGCGAACTCAAGAGTGTAAACGGGATTCAGCCATGATCCTTTTTTCATCTCGCAGTGTGTTACTCTCAGTGTATTACCCTCAGATTTTCCTCATCCTTACCAGTGGGAGTTACCTGTAAGTGATCCAGATTTTTTTTTTTTTTTCCAAATACTGTTTGCAATGCCCCCGCTAGCAGCTACCTAGGGGCAATGCGCAGAGCGAGCAGAGGGAGCCGGGAGAAGGCAGCACGGGCGGCAGCTCCGTGCGGTGCGTGGTGGTGAGGATGGTGGTGGTGGTGGCGGTGGCGGCGGAGGAGGAGGAGGAGGAGGAGGAGATGCCGTGCTGGTGGCGGTGCTGGCGCTGCTGGTCGGACCCCGCCGGGGGAAGGGACGCACCGCCAGGTAACTCCCGGGGCTGCCCCGCCGGCGGGGCCGGGGCCCGGCGTGCCCGCAGCSGGGGTGGCGCACCTGGGAGGGCGGCGGGGCAACGGGGCACGGAGCGGCCGGCGTCTCCCCTGGGGACTCCGACCCCGACTCCTCCTCCTGCCAAACCGGAGATGGGCATCGCTTCGCGCCCGTCGGGGGAAGGCTGTTTATGTGCGGAGATGCCGGGGAGAGYGGGGCCGCCGCAGCCGGCTGCGAGCGCCCAACCCGGGCCGCCCGCCGAGAGCCTCCGCCGCCGAGGCGCTCGCCGGCCGTCTTCTTTCGCTCCGGAGGGCTCTCCAGTCCCGCAGTTGGAGCTGGCTCCAGGACGTTTTCCTTGTGAGGAAGGGGGTGGAGGTAGGGGTGGGGGAAATGAGAGTCGGTGGGTGGGACTGCGAGGAATTTCGGTCTCTTTTTTTAATATCTATATCTGTATCTATCGTTGCGGTGGATAAGGAGCGGCTGGGCTAGTCCGTGCGGGCTGCGGAGAGAATGTCCACCGTCGTTCTCCTGCAGGTCCCCCGGCAGGTCTCCGTGCCCGCCGGGCGCCGCGTTAGGGTGGCGGGGGTGGTGGGCCGGGGTCCCCGCGCCGGCCGGAGGGGAGCCGGGCCCGTCCGGGGCTGTAGCCGGAGTCCGGAGGGGCTGCCGGGGAGCTGTCAAGGGCTTCTGCTCTCCCGCGCTCCGGACGAGAGCTGACCGCGGAGGGGGCAGCCGTGCCGAGAGGGGAGCGCTGGGGGCGGCAGGTACCGGCGGAGGGAGCCGGGGGAGAATCGGGGAGCGTTCTCCCTCCCCCGAGCATCCCCCAGCCCCGGGGATACCGCAAGGCTCCCCGTGCCGGAGAGCGGGGATCGGGCCTGGGGAGCTTTGGGGCGGTTCGGAGCCGGCCAAGGCTGCCGGGGCCGCGGCAGAGGGGTTCACCTCGGTCGGTGGTGGGGWACCCCACCTCGGCGGCCCCGGCCCCGCGTTCATCTCGGCTGCCGGGGCTGGATGGAATACCCTGCTCTCCCACCCCCATGCCGACCCCAGTTTTTGTGCCCCGACGGATGCAAATTTGAGCTCCTGTCCGTGAACTGTATGTGGATTTATATATGTATATGTATATATATATATTTTTTTTTTTTTCTATGCATGCACAGGAGCACATGCACATAAACGAGCACGTGTGCGTGTGTTCCTGTGTGTCTGCGTCTGTCTGTTTTCTGTGGGCTCTGGAAAAAACATATCCCACCGCTATGGGAGAGAAGTAGGAATAAACACACCCTTAAAAAGAAACTAAAAGCCTGTTTCTACATTCTTAATTCTTAATGAAATGCACATGTCTTGGCCACAGATTTTTAAAAGTGCTTAGATTTATGGAAGCACGTTCGGTTAATGCAGGCAGGGCTGTCTGTTTCTGTTCACAGGAGGGATGTCTGCTGCGTAGGTGACCGATAGCTTGTAAAACAGTTGCAGTGCTATCTTTGGTTGGTTGGGTTTTTTTGTTTTGTTTTGTTTTTTGGTGGTTTTTTTTTTTNTTTAGACAGGAGGAAGGAGCCGTAATAAATAAATAAATACACCCTTTTAATATAAGCGTAGCCATATTTTTCTCAAAACCGTAGGAAATTACTATCCTACAAAGTTTTCCTTCTATAAATAGTTCAAATCTTAAAACAAAAGTTTTCAACCGCACACCAGATGCTGGGATGCTAGCGGTTTCCCTTGCTGTGTGACATAATTATAAGGTCCGAAAGCAAAAGCTATAGAAGTATAATAATAATACTAAGGCGACTGCTGAGGGGAAATACAAGGGAAGCAATGCCTGCTTTATTTAAAGGCAACTGCTCGGGGATCTTTTGAGCGCTGCCCCGCGACAATGAGAAGTTGTGGCGGATAAATAATGCTCTCTCGCCTTTGCCTGGGCCGTCCCCCGTTCATCCCCTCCGCGGCAGGTCACTCGGAGCTGGACCCGCGGAGCCGGAGCCGAGATGGCTATTGCAGCCCAGCAGAGCAGAAGCGAAAGGGATCAGGAGGTGAAACCCAACAAAGCGGAGCCCCAAAGCGCCGCGCACCTCCCTCCATCCATCACTCCGGAGGGACGGAGCCGACCGCTTTCCCGGGGAGAAAGCAGCGCCGGGGGACGCCGGGGACGGGGTGCCCGGGACCCGACCCCCACGGCTCCCCCTCCGCGCCACCCCCGGCCCAGCCCCCGGCCACACTTGCTCCGTCTGCTCTGTGTCCCCTCCATCGCTCCCAGGGAGCGGGAGAGCGGCGGGAGAGCCGGGAGGGCTGCGGGGCTTTGCCTCCCTCCCCTTAGGAAGGGAAAAGAAAGGAGTTATTTCGGTACTTAATGGAGAGTAGCCTAGTGAACTTGTGGTGTTTGTCTGGTTGGTAAATATACTTCTCTGGCTTAGTAATGGGAGCTTGTGAAGATTAAAGCACAGCAGAGCCTGTTAGAGCATTATCTGCTGGTGTCCGTTTCTGCTACCCTCGCTCTCCTGAGCAGAGGATGCTTCCCAAGCTGCTCTTTAGTGAGCTCGCAGGGATTGTCAATGGATATGTTTATTTTCTCCGAGATTTSTATCATCTTTTGGCTATCGGAACGACCCCTGGGCTTCTGCACTGTTGCTCCTTCAGGGGTGGAGGCGTAACTACGGGGGGCGAGCTGCAGCGGGCGAGCAAACGGGAGTGCGGGGTGTCCTTGTTCGGTCTCTCTCGGTGCGGGGAATGCAGGGCGGGGGTGATGGGATCCTGCCCGGTTATTCTGCGAGAAAACCTGCCAAGCAAAAATCTTAGCGCGATGAAATGGGGTTTTCAGAACCCAAAAGGCAAAGGTGAAACGAAATAAAAAAGGCAYCATACCTTAGTGTTTTGTATGCAGTAGCTGGGAAGAAAGTTAGATTACAGTCGTCTACATCCAAAATTGAAAAACCAACTCCTTTATAGAATTTATTTCTATGTTGTGAGTGTGCTATCTGATAAAGTCACCTTCAGTGTGCTTACTTGGTGTCCTTTGGCCTGCTGAGGCACTGTAAAYGTTTCTACAACCAGGAGAAATTTGTGTCTATCTTAGAAAAAGAAAACTGACTGAGGCTGCAATAGCGGATGTATTTTAACTCACTGGACATATTTTGGTAATCCAATTAAATATTTAAGGTATAAARCTGCCATTAAATAATATCAATGTAATTAGTAGAAACGTCTATATCCCAGGATTATGTAGGAGACTGTTGCTGTTTCTTGTAGCGCATATGGGAGTCTGTACACACACGTATATTCAGCTGCTTCCAGGGAAGGTGGTGCTTGTCCTTTTTTCACTGGTGCATCCCTTTCACTGTTCATCTTCTTTGGGGGTGGATGCACTCACCAGCAACGTGAGAGTCRGTTCTTAAGGAGCTTATTTAGGGATTATCTGCTGGCTCATAGATACAGTTAATTCAGTTATTTGCTCTAAAGTGATGTGGAGTAACTCATAAGTGTGTGTGAGTGCGTGTAGTAATAGCAGCACAAATCTTCAAAGCAGATACATTTTCTAACACTGTAACACAGCAAGTAATTTATATTGGTGAGTAGATATCACTGCTTGGTTTGGAAATGTAGAGGAAGAAAAATCCTCTGCAGGTTTTGCATCTGTTCTGCTGGCAYTCCCACACCCTTACAATTCAGTGCCCTTTACAACAGGGCTTCTCCACACTTGTGGGAAGCAGATTAAAGGAATGCACATTGTTCATATGCCGACAGGAAAGTGCTCATGCCTAATCCCTGAAGATTAGGGTTGCTGGAGAGAGTCCCTGGGGTTTGTCTCTTAATCTGTCAGTGCTGGAGGGAGCTGCACAGGCAGAGAACAGCCCGGGGCTCTGTGGGGCAGAGCCKTCGAGGGAACAGCGGGCACAGCTTCACCAGGAATTGCTGCCGGCATGACTGGTGCTCCCATTTCAGCTGGGACAGTCAGGGTAACACGCCAGAGGCTGGCCCACTCTGCCCGTCCTGGTYAGATCAGGGCAGGATCAGCCTCAGTGACTGAGCTGGCTGTTGTGGCAATAGGATTGTCTCTGG
The DNA here is from genome assembly GCF_030028575.1 of Malurus melanocephalus. Classification (NCBI taxonomy): domain Eukaryota; kingdom Metazoa; phylum Chordata; class Aves; order Passeriformes; family Maluridae; genus Malurus; species Malurus melanocephalus. The sequence continues at coordinate 1,211,330 of NW_026623429.1, forward strand.
CTCAGTCACCGGGCTGCTTTCGCGCCTTGTTCATTTTGTACCTGAGACTTTAGGGCAGATTTACTCTCTCAGCCTCTATTTATGTGGTRGACAATGCCCGAGGAGAGCTCTGTTGAGATCCTCAGATTCCCCTTTTACATGGTACTGTAATAATGATCCCATATAAGAGGATTTGGAATAGGACTTCCACTTCACCATCCCTCAGAGATGTGTTTGCTCATAGACAGAACAGGTGAATCTTCAAAGGGTATCAGGTATTTTCAGGTTCATCTAAAGCTAATGCTTTTGCTCAGCAGAAAAGAGAAAGTTAAAGGATATTTTTATGCTGGACTGCCATAAGATTGTCTTATTTGCCCAACACAGGACATTTCCATGTATTGAAGCAGCTACACAAAGATGGGAGAATGATTCTGATCTGATTTCTTGGTAGCTCTAGAAGGAAAAGTCCAGCATTCCACTGAGAGACCCAGAATAAAACTCACTGTGTAAAACCAGGGATCTCTGGTAAATCTGTGACTGGCCACTCCTCTCCCTGCCAAGGTCCAGGTCAAGCACTCGAATTCTGAATGTCCTTGAATCCAAACACATTTGGATTTGAATGAAGGCAACTCCCCCCATCCTGCAACAATCTGGCTCCAGGAATTAGATGTTTAGCACACCTTGAAAAACAAAAAAAAAAAAAAAAAAAAAAAAAAAAAAAAAAAAAAAAAAAAAAAAAAAAAAAAAAAAAAAAAAGATTTTAGAAATTACAAGGAAAGGTGGCAGCATCCAGAATGTGTAGGATGATAGCATAGAATTATTACATGTCTAGCATTACTAACCATAATATAAAAAGGGTATATAAAGCATGGAATATTCATATGAGTAGGTAAGACTGAATGCAGATATTTTTGAGTATTAAATACCCAACAAGGCTAATCCCTCAGAAGAGAGTCTTTCAAAGAAGGTGTTAAAGAGCTGAACACAGTGACCTGCAATCACAGTCAGACTGACAAACACYTTTTATGCCATGGGGCAAACTCACTGTGAGCACCTGGCCGTATGGCATGCTGGGGGTAGGATGGTGTAATGGGATTTCCCAGAGCATGGGACTGTGTAATTTAGGCTGAAATGCACTCAGAGAGCCTCCTAACCCTGAAATGCACTCAGAGAGCCTCCTAACCCTGAAATGCAGTTTAACCCTCTAGTCCTCCCAAGCTACCCCAAGCAACAGAAAGTAGATCAGAGGAACTCTGCAGACATGCTGTCACCGTGCCTTACAGAGCTGGTGGATGTTGCAAGCCCTATTTCTTCAGCCCATATTTTGACCTCCATGGACTCTCACAGATTCCTTTCGTGGCTGTTGGAAAAGCACCTCCACCTGTCAGTTACCTCACTGATGGCTTTGTGCAGCTCCAGGATCCCCTGTCTCTTGGCTTTTCTCATTATAATTGCTCTTTGCCCCTTGATGTTCCACTGCCCTTCTGCAGAGCATCTCCCCAGCCCACCCCGGGTGCATAACTTATGTAGTGTTACAGTAAAATTCTGCGTGGAAAGGTTCTGTGGGAGCCAGCCAGGCCTCTCTCTGTGAGAACTATGACTGAAAAGCAAAATCTCCGTGACTTTTTTTGTTCGGGGATGATGCCATGAATGTGTGAATGCTCTGTTAATGATCTGAGGAAACTCATCCCTGAAAGCTTCAGCCTCACAAACCCAGGATTACGTGGGAGGATAAGGAAGTCCAGGAGTGCTGGCACTGAAGTGCTCTRGAAGAAAAGCCAAGTTTCTGGAGAATGTCCTTCAGTCTTTCAAGGGTTGTAAGCACCSTCTCCTCTTTTACCCTCCCTCCAATCCTCCCCCAAAGTTGGAAGGATCTATTTTYTCTCCATGTAGAGAACTGCACAGGACTTGCTGTTTGCTTCTTGCTGAGACAATTCCTGTGTATTTGCATTTGCTACATCCATGACTAAGGAACATTCCAAACACTGCACTGGTGAAAATGGGAAGRAATTCTAGATACAGAGACTTCAGTATTTGCTCGATAGGTTTTTCTGTCCTTCTGCATTTCTATGACTTCTCCCTTCTGTTACTGCCAAAATGTTTTTAGGACAAACCTTTGGATAATATGCTGAGTTGTTTTTTCTATGCTTTCCTCTTGGGCTTCCTTTCTAAAAATCAGTTTTCTGGATGGAGCTGAAAGTTYACTGCCTTGTTCAGTTCTAATGATGTGTGGCCAGCTTTTCTGAAGTTAGTTAAGGCTGAGGAGTTGCTCTCATCATAAAAACATTTTCCATTAGGATCTGACAGAAGATGATTACCACCTAATTATTTTACAGCAAATCATACCTTCTCTAGAAAATCTCAAGACAGGGTAAATCAGAGAGTTATTGTATCTTTTTCCTTTCTGRAAACAATCTCAGTAGTGCACACAGTTTGTACCAATATTGCTATTGCTGCTTTGAACATTTATTTTTGTTTCAGTCTATGTTGTGAATCAGATTTCCCTTAAAAAAGGATAAACTTCATGTTTATGCAAAAATCCCACTTAATCATCATGGTGACAGTCTTTGTTCCAGCTCTTTGTCCAAGGTCAGATTTCTGAGTTCCTAATAAGGRGAAAAAAGACAYCCAATGGTAYAAGAAGTGTGCAAGTGAAGCTGTTTGACACGGGGCAGAAGAATTTCCCCCATGCAGTGGCACCAAGGCCACCAGTCCCTGCATGTCCCAAATGTTTTATTTGAAGCAGAGCCTCAGTTACTGAGCAGTGACGCCACTTTCAGAGCTGCTRGAACTCTGTGGACTTTTCTGGCAGATTTGTGATGCAAAGGCCGTGCTGGCGAGCTGCATCTTCCACCAGCTCCTACTTGGAATGCACAACAAAGGCATTCAGAATCATTTCCTGCTGGGTGGCCATCACTGTGGAGCATTTTGGGAACTCTTATGTCTTGTCCTTTGAGCACTGAGGCTTCTCAGCTCTGAGGCCAAATMCACAGCTCAGAAAGATCATAAAGCAGGAGTGGCTCGGCTGCAGTCAACAGAGTGACTCCAGGGCAAGCAAGGGGAGGACCAAACAGAAAATCAGCACCAGCCTGGTCCTTGCAGCACCCCTTTGAATGAAGCCTTGACAAGGACTGACATTTTATGCAATTTATAGGGAATCCAGCCATAGCTGGCAAGAACATACAGCAAAGACAATATTAATGAGAGGCCATACCAGACAAAACCCAAAATCAGTTCCACGAGTCACTGACAGGATCAGGGCCTTTGGAATCAGCAAGACCAGATATAAACACAAAACCTTATTTAATTTTTTGAGGGGAGAAACATACCCAAAACCTTTAGCTGTTAGGTGTGAGGTATTGCAGAGCAGCCCARTTTTCAAAGCTGGAAGCAAGTACACACCAGAAGGATGGAAACCACTGTGTGCCTGCAAACAGGGCCTGGGAAATGGTTTGAATTGTGTCTAATTTAAAATTTTAAAGTGCTGCAGTACCGGGACTGAATRTCATATCCACCTTCCCAGTGTGGCTGAAGTGAGACGTAATTATCAAATGTGACTACTGTTTAATAATAGTTTCTTCCATTCGAGGGTTGTAAGTGAATTAATCCCAGCAGTGAATTGCAGTGGATGGGGTGAGGATCATTTCCTTCTGTGCAGGGGGGAAGTGCAGGTGGAGAGCTGCATGGGCGTGCAGGAGCTGCACCAGTGCCAGCATTCCCGGGGCAGAAGAGCCTCAGGAAAGGTCCAAGAACATCTCTGATTGATCTGARCCCTGGCCAGGCTGTGATGAGGACAGGAATGGGCCGAGCCTGGGCCGATGCCTGAGATGCTGAACAGTGTCGTGGCTTCTGCCTGCCTCAGTTTCCCACAGCTTTAACAGGGCATCTGGCAAGGCTTGAAGGGAGGGAGGGGCAGGAGGGTGAGAGCTGCCACAGCATTTTGGAAAGAGCAAATGCAGCGTCAGGGCCGTGTCATGGCTCTCAGGGACTCTGTCTCACCCAAAAYGCCAGGTCACCATGGCCTCAGGGACACACCGGGGAAAAGGCTGCTCTCCAAAGATATGAGTGCCATTCCTGACTGTGCCTGCTCCTTCTGTGGGAGCCAGAGAGCCCCGGTGGGTGGCACGGAGCCAGGCTTGGCCTTGGAGTGCTG
>NW_026623429.1:1216052-1226671 GCF_030028575.1 Malurus melanocephalus
AGGTGAGAGGTGGCCGCAGGGCTGGGCAGCAGGCAGGACACGGTTAAGGCAGCGCTCAGGGGAATGGCCACATCTCTCATGACTCCTCTGGCTGCCCGCCAGCGAGCCATGTGACTCCTTGGTCAAAAGAGTCCTCTCAACCATGAGACACTTGCTTTCCCCCCTGGTTGTACCTTTTCTTTTCTGAAATTGAAAGAAAACAAAACRTACCCACAAAACTTTCCACATTGAGGTTGTGTTGTAGTCCGATGAGTCAGGGMGAGAAATTCAAGGGGAGTGAAGGGGAAGGGGAACATTCCTGAATCAGATCTGTTGTGCTGAGCCTTAAAGAAGAAGAGGATTTKGCTGGATGGGGAACAGCTCTGCTGTACAGCACAATGAGCAAGGAGCAAAGGATGGGGCTTAAGTCCCTTCCCTGCTGCTGGGGACTGCTGCTAAATCCCTCAGGAAGCTTCAAACCCAGTGGACTTTGACGCTATTGAGAGGACTGAGGGTGGATGGGCAAATAAATATGGCCTCATCCGATTCACAGTGAATTCCTTTTTCTCCACTCCCATGGCCTAAAGGGTACCAGTTTTTGGTGAAGCTTTTCTTTATTGGCACTGCCCACAATAATTAGATTGGCACATCTCTCGTAGACTCCCTGGAGTCTTTTGTTCCTCTGCCTGCCCAGGGTAGGTGCTGCTGAGGGGAGGGATGGGGTCAGGTTATTGTTGTTAATGTCACTCTGGTTATGTTGTAAAAGATGTATCAAAGAGGAAGTTCTTGCACTATGACCCAAAGGTCATCAGGCTCTGGATTAGGCTAATCTCCAAAAATTTGTTCCCCAGACAGATCCTTTCGACCGAGAGTAACTCACCTCTAGGCACAGAGCTCTGTCACGTGTTTTATGTCCCGCCTCATTCCRGGGAAGCTCCACAGCCCTGGCAGAGGCAGAAGTTTGTTCTGTCTCCTCTCACTGGGCCAGGATGCRCTAATTGTTGTGTTGAGGTTTGGCTTCCCACCTTGAGCTGGGGMTGAGAGATGGTGGGGGAGAGGAGAAGGGTTTGTGTGACACAACCTCCCCGGACATGAACAATCAGCTTCAGARTCAGTGTGCTCTGCTCATGACCAGTCAGAAAGCCTGCTTCTCTCTGTGGCTTTGTCTCTCTTTGGAGAAAAAGAGCAAAACATTTTGTGAATTGCCAGCCAAGAAGATTTCCCGACCTCTCCATCTCTTTGGGACTCTGGCAGGATGCACTGAGCTGTTGGCAAAGCTGTGGAAGGACAGTGGCGAGTTGAGGGGTGTCCATTAGCCAGTAACATGGAATGCAAGCTGGGCCAGGGGTGTGGAGGATTCAGGATTCAGAAAGAACAGCTTCTGTTGGAACCAACAAAGGCAGACATGCAGAGCCAAGCATCCTCTCGGTGTGAATCCTCACTTTTAAGGGGTGCACTGAGGACAAGTGTGTGTTCCTGGCCCTGTGAGCTGCTCTCCTCTCCCACCCCGGTACTCAGCAGCAAGGCTTGTGGGTGGCACCTGGTGAGATAACCGTGCCCCCCRCAATGCTGGGAGTCATGGGGCACAGCCAGCTGCTCCTGACCCGTCTGTGGGTGTGATTTTCTGCCCCAACCACACCCTCAAGTGTTGTCTTACTGCAGTTAGGAGATTTGTTCAGTTGGGGTCGAGCACTTCTATCAGGGTGCTCTTCACACCCAACRCGTTGGCACGGCAAGAGCACGCGGACACCCAGGGCCAGAACATGTCCTAGGCTGAGCATGCTCCTCCAACTGCTCCTGAGTGCTCCTCCAACTAACAGGGAAGAGATCCTGCTTCTCCCCCCTTTCATCTCTGCTTTTCCAAATCTGGACCTTCGCTTCATAACCTGAGCCTTGATTCAGCTGCAAATCATGAAGTGGCTCCCTGGGACAAGAAGCTCCAWTTTGAATGTCACAGATGAGGAGCCTTTTAGGAGTGAGCCACTTTCACCTCCTGGCATTTCCATTTTGCAAGAAGGTCTTTTGAATCTTAAACAAGTGAGGGCAGTGCTGCAGAGGAGATCAAATGACAGTTCCTTTTTGTAGCTTGAACATGCCTTGCTGCCCCAGGCTGGCTTGCACTGATTGCTGTCCTACTCTTGGTGTGGGAGCTGGGGTTTAAATCGGTCACACCWTCTTGTTAAAGATTTGGGGTAGCAAAGTCTGGCAGACAGTGAGGTGCTGTGGCCATCGTGGAAGTGACCAGGAAAGGGGGTCCTGCTCACTGTGGAGTTTGATTTCTGTGCCTTTCCCTGGGCAGAGCTGTCATTGCTTGCCRTGGTGGCCGCAGTGCTGTGGGAGGTAAGAAATGACCCAGAGAGGTGGTTCAAAGTGCTGCCAGGCCTGGCTGTGATTTTGGAGCAGCCTTCCCTGACAGGACAGTTGTCCCAGCACTGCCTGCCCGACCTGGGAGCAGGGAGGAGGGCTCTGTGCCTTCACACGCCAGGCTCGTGCTGTTTGCCCTCCTCACAGCCAGCCAGGCACTGCCTGAYGCTGCAGTTTACACTTGGGTTCCACCCAAACCTTGCCCAGATAACTGCAGGATTTGGCTCACAGCATTTTGTTAGGAAATGCTGTTTTTTGGGAAGAGGGGCTGGTGCATTTTACCTCTCCAAATGTGAAAACCTCTTTTAACACTAACCAAAATCCTGCTTTTCTTTGTGTTGCCCAGATGGGATTTTTTTAGTTATATCAGATTATTGCTTACATGATAGCTGCCGTTGYATACCTAATCAGAAATCAGCTTTAGCTTTCTGACAATAGCTGGCACAGATTATGTACACTCTAAGACATCCTGGGAGATAATTAAAGCGTTGACTGACAGCATAGCACAGCAAAAGGAATGTTTCTCAAAGCAGAACCGCTTTACAGGTTGGTTGTGTGCATTTTGTTAAATGCAGCCCAGGCATAACTACCCTGACTTGGATGAATTCCCCAGAAATTAATCTGCCACCTAATTTTTTGAGAAAAAAAAAAAAAATCCTGAATTTCTTTGAGTCACTAGCTCCTTTTTTAAATTAAACAGTGAATATAGTGCTTGTGAAGGGTGCCTGAATCGCAGCCCTGGAAAATGAATTCCTCTTCTTCCCCACAAAACCAGCCCAGCACAGGCAGAGGGTGTGTGAGTTCTTCACTCCACCCCATCCTCACGTCTCAGCCTGACCTAGAGGGGCAACCTCTCCTAGGCATGAGCGGGTGGCTCGGTCTGTGCGCTCATTTAATCCCTGGCCAACCTGCCCAGGCTGCCAGGGAGGGTGCCAATTGTGGTGGTGGCTGCTGTGATGTGGACAGTCATCCACTGGGAGCTGGATTAAGACCATCAGCTCATCTCAAATACTCTAGGCCACAGAGCTCCTGCCAAACAGTAACCATTTTTTTGGTYGCTGCCGACTTGGGTCATGTTTGGATCAGCGATGAAAGGCTCCATATCCCAACACCAAGCCCCTGAGCCATGCAGTTTCCCRGAATAAGTTTTATAAAAAAAGGAAAACACTGTTTTTTCTCCTAGATTCTACTTTGATCTGCTGATGTTTAATGTGCATTTTGGCACTTTAAGGTACATAATTTTCATTACTTGATTGTGGAGGGCTCAGATGCTGGGAAGGATTTTGGAAGATGRCAGGTGGCAGGCCCATGTGGTGTGATCCAAAATGAGCTCTCAGAGATAGTGGTTACACACTATATTTTGATCTAAAATTGACTTTACACCTTCAAATTTATCTCACATAAAATCCCTCGGGAAGAAAACTGCTGTTACAATAGAATCKCAGATTCTCTGTTTCTCCTGTTTTTTCCCGAGACAACTTGTCATGTGTCAGATCTGGTAGCATTTCCAGCAGCTGGTTATGATATCAGAGGCCCCTGCTGAACCCCCCACACTCTGTCCCTGAGTTTTGGGGAGGTGATTTATTTCTCAGTCACTGCAGAACTGCAGGAGGCAGAGATGAAATCTTTTCACTCAAATTGCACGGCCCAGGAGTGCAGGGAACTCCAGGGAGYGGAGCTCCAGCTTAACCCCCAAACCATTCGTCCTCCTTTTTAGCACACTTAGGGCCAGCTGAGATATCATTTTGGCAATAAATGATATTTATTGAGAGGAGGAGAGCCAGCCCCAGAGAGCCCTGAAGGTGAGCAGCACATTTCCAGCTCACCAAAGGAAAGGGTCTGGCCATTCTCAGGTGACACAAAACCCTGCAGTACTGCCAGCAGCTCTCTCTGAGCTGAAGCAATCCCTGAAGGGTAACTGGCTCTGTTCCTCGGGAATTTGCATGGATTTACAGGGAAGAGTGAAGGCATTCCTGGGATTGCTTCAGTTCCTGGGAACACTGAGTCACCTGCCTCCTCCTGCCCTGTTACACACGGCAGTGACACACGMCGGGATAACAAAGGAGAGGCTGTTCAGATGATAGGGAATTCTGAGAAAATCGATACAGCCATGGATACTCAGAAACAACAAATAGGGAGAAAATGATGGCAGTGATTGATGCACTCATGAGRTTGTGGTAGAAGCTTTTTTTCTTGCACACGGGTGAAGCCTCAGGGGCATCTTACCAGTAATTTACTAGCTTTGAATTGTGAAACGTGTATTTTGAATTTTCTTTTATTTTGTTAAAAAAAAWACCTAAACAAATGCACAAAATAAGGCTTTTAACAGCACAAGAGGTCATGCCCAACSAGATATGATTTAAATGCAATCTTGCTGTGACTTATTTTGCTGGTGCAGGTAAAGGTTTTACTTCATTTGATGTGTCCTGCTGCAAAAAAGTTGTCCCTGTTAAAAGAAATAGAGGAAGATTAAAAATTAGGGAAGAAATTGTCCCTGAAAGATTATATGTATATAGATATGCCTAAAATATGCATATATGCATTTTTTTACAAGTTCCTCTGCTGATTTGGARCCCTTTATATACAGTTTCTCTTTCCAGAATGGAAGCTTCCCTTTCAATAGCAGCTGAGGCTTAAGCTCMTGGAGAATTGGAAGCAGACAGGCTTTGGAGAGCTTTTGGTGACATCAGATATTTTAACAGATTGTGTCACACATGTGGGAAACACAGGACATACCCAGTGCCCAGCACCCTCGTGTGTTCCCTGAGTGCAAAGGAATCCCAGCACAGCTTAACTCATTCCTSAACCAAGCTCTGAATTCAGGTGACATCTCTCAATGTTACTTTTCCCCTTCCAAACCCATGAAAAGTGAGCTGAAAACCTACCTTGTCAGAGAAATCTCAGTTTGGGACAGGAGTTGAAGTAAGTCAGATTTTTCCTTTCAGCCTATTGGGTGTGTGTGAGGACCAAGCTGAGCATCCCAAAAGCTTTGAGATGAGAGGTGATGAGGAGTGATGGGAGGRACAGCCAGGGAAAGGCCTGAATGTTCCCCGGGGAGGAGGGTGGGGTGGAAAAAACCATCAGGAAGGAGCCTAACAGCTGAAGGGAAGAAAGCAAGGAGCCATGGAAACCTGGAAAAGATGGAGGATGAAACAGGCTTTAGGATGTGGGGAGAGGGAGGCGGTTCTTGGGAGGTTCAGAATTTACCCGAATCATTGTTCAGCCTGTCCTGCTTGTCCAAGCCATGGCCCCATCAGCTGCTCAGGAATTTAATCAGCTGAGAGCAGCTTCTTTGCCTCTCAGCGTGAGGATCACAGCTTGGAGAGGAGGAGGAGGAGGAGGAGAGTATCCTGGAAGCAAAGGGCAGGTGGGGCTTTGGGAAGTGTGATCAGGAAATGTGAGCAGAGCAGCTCAGGAAACCAAGCTGAGCCCAGAGAATCCTGCAGTGCTGCTGGGCTGCTGTGTCCCCAGGCAGGACAGGACTGACCATCTCTGGCCAGGGACAGTGACAACAAAGGGCACAGCCCCTTCCCGAGGGAGGAGGCACAGCAGAGGGAATACCAGGGAGATAACAGACACAGCACGCTTTACATCAGGAAGAGAATTTGGCCTTGGAAGAAGATTTTCTGCTTGGCTGCTCCCCATGAATTGTGCTCAGCTCTACAGTCGCAGGATTTTGGGGTCTCTGATGAGGCTCTTGAATTGTCCTAAGGACAATTCTGCCATTTAGCATCCAAGAAACATAAAGTCTTATGTGGGTGCACTTTTAAGCTTAGAGACTCAGAAATGCTCCAATACCGATGGTCAAAAGGGACATGGAATGATGGCTGTCTTGATGGGATTTAATTTGTGGGTACTTAATTTGTGTAATTTGCTTGTCCTGAGAGTCCCCAGCTGGAGGGTGAGCTGGGAGCACACAGCATTGGGATTCTCTGTGTGACACTGCAGGCTGAGCTCAGYCACTGCCCAGGGGATGCTCAGCTCCCTCTAAAGCAAGAATTCATTCCAAAAGCCAGCATTTCAGGGGCTGCAGCATTGTCTGTGTGCTGCCAAGCCATGAGGGATTTTTTTTTTYCCCCAAATTAAATTCAGCTCTTTCCTTGCCATCTTTMGAATGAGCTCTTTTCAATATTTCAGCTGACTGGGATCCAGTTTTTAAAATATATATGGGAGCCTTTGCTTGGCACAGAATAGAAGCCATGCACCACCAGGGTCTAATCTGTTACTTTGTGGAATATTTTTGGGATATATCTTCCTTTATAGGAAGGAATTTATTTCACAAAAATATTGTGAAATATTTTTTGGGATACATCTTCCTAAGTCCAGTGCCATCCATATTTCACACCTCTCTTCCCTGCTGTTTTCTTCATGGATACAAATATATATAGAAGATTTTAATGGTATGAAATACTCTGGAGAATGTCCTTTATGAACTGATTATGAGTGGTTTAGGGATACTGTTTTTGGCTTTGCTTAGAGCTCTCTTTCCAAAGCTGCGTTGTTTTAGCTGAATTTGGTACCTCATCCATACATCTGTGATTTCAGTGTGTGTCCAAGCCTGATTCCCAGAGTTTCACTCAGCAAATTTTCACCAAGGACATCAATGTGCAGACCTGAGACTAGGTGAATGTTAACATAAACTCTCTATTGTGTCTCATCCTTCTCGGGAACTCAAATTCAACTCCTGGAGATGAAGATTGACATCTGCAGTAACATATTTTATCAAGTCTCATCTCAGTGTAACAACGCCATTTCAGTCTTGTTACACAATCACAGAGCTGTGTTTTCTTTTCCTCCCTCTCCTCTCTTCCCTCCATTATTGTTTCTAAAATAAAATGATGAAGGAAGGAGGTACCTGACAGAGAAACAAATTAAACTGACAGGAGGCTCAGAAGCCACCTACGCTACCCATCAGTGTATTCCACTCTTTAGAATAAACCTCAAGTCTTTCTTTCAAGAGTCTTCAACTGTCACCACTTTCYCTGAAATGTGAACCCCAAAATACTCTCCCCAGGCACCAGGAAGCTCCTGGTAAATACCTGGAGAGAGACTTTCTCCACAYTCAGCAGCACACTCAGGCACACACGTGCAGCTGCCCAGGCAGAAGAGCCAACGCTGGCCCCAGCACTTCCAAGCTGAGAACACATAACTGGGCAAGCCTAGGTTATTATAACTCTGGACAGCAAACCACAAAGGCATTCAAAGAATCACCACCACAACGTTTTACAGAGCATTATTACAACTGTCACTAGGAGTTCTGTCAGAAATCTGGAAATCGCAAAGGACAAAAATTTAACTACTGAGGAGCAGGGAATTCTCAAAAATTGTCTGGCAGCATGCTGGAACATTTSASCAGACAGAAAAGTGCTGGGCTTTGSTCCTTATCAYCCTGCAGGGTAAAGGGGAAAGTAATGTCAGAATGATACTGGTGTGGCCCTCTCCTTCAAGGTCCTAATGCATCCTCATCAGTGTTTCCACTGTTTCCAAGCAGTGTTCTGCTTTCTCTCCTCCTCTGTACTGCACCACCTCTGGGGCTGGAATAGCTCCAAGGACTAACCTGAGTACTGCTCAAAATCTCACATCTCATTAGAGCTGGGAGTTTGGAAACAAGTCTGAGTTTTAAGGGAGAGAAAATACAAGCAAAATATGTCACRGCAAGATTGCATTTAAATTRTATCTGGTTGGGCATGACCTCTTGTGCTGTTAAAGCCTTATTTTGTGCATTTATGTATTCTTATATAAGATGCATGTCATTTTGTGTTGCTCCAAATTTTACTTTTACTCTCWGAACCCTTTCCCCTGGTTTCCTCAATGCAAGAGGCTGTCAGAAGAGGAGATTTGGACACAAGGATCTGAAAGGTGKCACCTTTGGGAAGCTTTCACAGGAAGGGATTTTGGTGGTTTGAGCACTTGAGAGAGGAGAAGGAGGAGAAGGACTCTCATGCCAAGGTGCAGAGCTTGAATTTCTGCCTTGAGCAATTGCTCTGAGGAACCTTCTCCATGCTGCATCCTTTCTGGATGCTGCTTCAACCCAAAGTGATCCACGAGCACATTGCCTGAAAGCTTCTGGTTGCGTTGCTASTGATACCTTACCTGGCTACCTGAACCAGAGGCTGGACAAAATTTAGAGGATAAAAAGCAGTTCTATTTGTGGACTTTCAGGTGCATTCAGGGCAATCCCACACCCACAATGGACAATGGCTCACGGGTTTCTCACCCTTTCTCACTTTTGTCCATTTGCACATCGGGGCTGAATCCTCCAATTGCAGCTGCAGCCAATGCAGTCATTCACTCCAAGTTGGCTCCCCCCAATTCTCTGTTGTTTCCATCTCTTGGGGCCTGGCMCAGGGARGTGTCCTTGAGTTTGKGGYTGCAGAGGAATTGTTTTGTGTRAAAATGGGAGAGCAGGARCTCAGCACTGTCTGTGGAGTCTGGWGTTAMMCACTGAAGGATTACAGRGTYACAGATACATGGAAATAGAGAAGCTGAAATCCTATGGCCTCACTAGGAGTGAATGATTAAACACATTAATTAGCATTTCTCCAGATCTCAGGAAAAGCACATCCTGAGGGTGTTCCTATGTGCTGGGATGGGATTGCAGCTCCCAGAATAATGATGATTACCTGACTGCTCTGTTCTTCTGTACCCTATACAGGAAAAATGTTTATCCTTTATTTTTGAGAGAGTTTTGAACTTTTATTTTTGCTGCTGGTCACGCCCACCTCTCTCCAAAGTCAGGTGTCTCCARCCCTGGCAGTCCAGGGTCTTGTCTRTAACTCAGCACTGGCACTGTGGGGGTGTGAAAGCGCCCAGTTGTGCAAAACCCTTTTGGTTGGCACTGCTCTGGTGATTTGGCATTTGGTGAGGATCTGGAAATCGACTTCAGTTTGATGGGACAAGGGGACTCAAACYGTGCCAGGGGAAGTTCAGGTTGGAAATCAGGAAGMATTTCTTCATGGGAAGGGTTGTAGGCATCGTCTGCCCAGGGAGGTGGAGGAGGTGTCCAAGGAACACCTTGGCTGCCAAGGTGGGGTCAGTGACAGGCTGGACTCAATGAGCTGGGAGGTCTTTTGCAACCTTGATGGCTCTATGATCACATCTTCCCAGTTCAGTACCAGAGCTGGATGGGATATTTTGTTATTTAGTGCCATTATTTGCAACCTGGAGAAACACAATTGTGCTTTTTTAAGTGTGCAAAGCTTCCTCAGCTCCAGACCACAGCGTGAATGAGAATGTGTCGGGCCAGGGGTGATGATTGCCAGGCAACCTGAGGCTGTGAGCTGTGTAAAATTGTGAATTGCTGTAGAGACATATGATCCTACATAGGAATTGASAGAAGGCAATTCCTAGCTCCTCAGGGGTGCAGCACTCTCCTTTCCAGCCAAAATTATTTATGAGATATTAGACATGAAGCCTGTCAGTCATCCAAGGCTGACTGTTGTGTCTGACATAGGAAATACTGATTCTGGGGAGAAATATGTTTATTTATGTGTGTGCTGGTGGTTTTGTAGCTGCTGCTTAGGGTTGGGTACCAGTCCTGGTTTCCCAGTGTACTCATTGCCAGTGAGAACTGCAATTTCTTTGAAGTCCCCAGAGACTTATAGACTTAAATGGACTTTGGCTCAGGTCACCTTTGTCAGATACAATAATTTGYTTTAATGATGTGAGGCAAATGGCTSCAGTTCCCTTCCAGTTTGAGATGCAGCTGACTGTAGAGGAGGGTGTGGAAGTTGCAGTGGGAGGGAGGAAGAGGGAACAGTCTCCTTTGAAAGCAGATAMATGTTCCCACTTCTAATTGCATAAAAATGAAGGGCTAAGCCATAAAGTAGAGTGCAAGTCTGGGATTATTGACAGCCCTGTTATTCAAATGCAGAATGCTGGATGAGGCAGATAGAGAGGGGCTTAGGGCTGGAAAAGGCTCTTATCTTCACTTGTGAAACCCCTGTGTGTGTGAGGAGCCATCCCAGCTAGCARAGGAAGATTAGTGCACCCCATCAGCATTTAAAGGGCGTGGGGACCAGAGGCTGTGACACCAGACCCCTGTGACCCCTGACTGTGGGGAATGGACACCTCAATCTGGCCAGAGCTCGGCCCCTTTGTCACCAAACATTCTAMACCCACCTGTCATGTCCTGATGAAMASGKAAAGTCMTCATTTTGCTGTGAGAACTGACGGCCAGCCCAGTTARCCCAGCAGAAGGACTCCTGCTGCTCCCGACGAGCTTTGGATGGAGCCCAGGAGTGGCTGATAATGCACACATTGTCCACTGCTAAAAT
>NW_026623429.1:1227781-1230916 GCF_030028575.1 Malurus melanocephalus
TGAGAAGGAAGCAGAGCAAAGGTGTTTTCTGAAACAGTTTAGGGGCTCAGCAGCACTTGGGGCAGAGGGAACACAATCYCTGGAGCTGCCAACGTGTGCTTGGGACTTCCAGGCAGCGAGGGTGAGTCACAGGGAGGGACAGAGAGAGAGGGAAGGAGAGGCGAGCTCAGATCTGGGAAGGTAGCGAGTGTGGGTGGAAGGCAATTAGAATGAGAGAGCCAAGGACTGCTGTGTGACTCAATCGAACCCTGCAGATACCAACAGTTATCATAAATACCAAAGAGGTTTCAGCAACCACTGGTTTTCAGAAAGYAATAAATGAAAACTGCTTGCTGTGGTTGGAAGGAGCAGAGGAGACGACGTGAGTGTTGGGAGAGGAGTTATCGGGGCGGCGAGCACGAGGCGAGGGGCGCTGCGGGGTATGACATAATGGAACGCGGATCTGTGGCAATTATGTGGCGTGGGCAGCACGAGAGCGCGATTGGCTCTTCCAGAAAGATGCTGTGCTGTTCTTCCCGGTAATCTCTTATTAAATGGGTGCTAGAATGCATGAACAATACAAGAAAAACCTTTCTTATTCTGGTGGCTTTTCTTTCCATAACTCAGGAAGTTTTGCCCATAAAGCAYTTCAAGATTTTTTTTTTTWAATTTATTTTTTTCCAAGCGCTGCTTCATTTCAGTGTTACGTGTCTTTCTTGCTTTGATTTTCAGGTGAAACTGAATGTGAGGCTCACAGTCTACATAGAAACATCTTCAAATGTTTTAAAAAACATTTTAAAATCTCAAAGTTTCTTTTTGGGAGCTCTGTCAATGCAGAGATCACCATTTACTGCTTTTACTTTCCAGCGTTATCCCTTACAAGGGGCTGCCCTGTGGGGTGCAATAGCCTGTCAATGATTCACTTGTCTTCTTTCTTTAGAAAATGCATTGAAAGGTGAATGAGCATTATAACAATCTTTTTACTCAGCTTTCAGATTTTAATAACAAAACGGACATTGTGAAATAAAAAAGATAGAAGCACATCTTTGAAGTTAAGGCAACAAACGATGTCTAGGACAGCACAGAGTTTTCTCTAACCCTTTTAAAACATTATAAAGTATAAATTTTGGGCATTCCCAAAATTCAGAAGTGGTTTTTTTCCCACTTTCTGATAGACAGGATGTAGTGAATTTCAAATGTAATTCTTAATAAAGGACTTAGCCATTTCAAATGATTCCATTTACAGGTGAAGCGTACCACTACTGAAAATAGATTTAAGGGTGGGAAACTGGGCCACAAATATGAGGGGTATACATACAAATGAGAGGAGGAGAGAGAATTTTCATTTGAAATTATGGGAGGGTTTGTTATGCATTTGGTATGGTGTCAAGACCTTTCCTGTTCTGTGATAGGAAATTTCTGCCTCAGTGARTTCAGATGAGACAGTTCAGAAGATGCTTAGAACAGAGGCTACAGAAAGAGATGCTTCCCTGCCCTTCGTGTTTCTGTCATAATCTCCAGAGTGCTTTTCAACAGGGATTTGCAACTGGTGTCCAAGTTGTGTCCAGATTTTGTATTTGAAAGGCCCCATTTGGGTTAAAATTTCAGTTTAGTAGTTTTTTAATTCTTTTTCTGAAAAGTGCCAGTGGATCCTGAATGTGTTTTCACCTAAGTGTGAGTTGGTGTCTGATCTCTAACCCACAGTCAKGTGTTTCTGGGGCATCCCTGCCTCCAGGAATTTTCTTCAAGTGGTTTTGGGTTATAGGGTTTCCTCCTGGGGCTGGAGGGGAGGAGAAGGCTCCCCTGAGTCGGCTACTTCAGTGCTGCTGTACTAAAGTTGGGATTTTTCAAGTGAGTAGCAGCTATTCCCTGTATTTGGTTGCTTGATTCAGGTTCCCAGGATGTGACTTGCTGAATAGGGAATTATCCCAGCTGCAGAGGAAGTCAGAAGGAAAAACAAACAAAAAAAAATTGAAGGCCGAAGTCCTGAGAGTTGTCAAACTGAACTCCTTGGACCAGGGAATGCCTCATAGCTAAATCCTGCTGGATTTCTGAGGTGAGAGGAATCGTATCTCCTCTCCTCAAAGGGGCATTATGGGATGATTTCTGTGTGATTCTTTCACACACTGAATTGATCATGACTACACACAAGCCAAGGTCAAGCTCAGAATTTGTCAATAAAATGGAGTTTGAAATGGAGTTTATAAAGCCTGGGTGTGCACAGTGAGCAAGGAGAGCGCAAGATAAGGCAACTCCTCATCAAGAGAGTTCATCCACCCTGGGCACCAGGGGGATGAGAGGGTCCTGGGGAACAAACCAGCTATGTAGAACTGCAGGCTGCATTCCTGTGCAGGCACAGGAGACAGGTGAATTCAAGTTTCACTGCCAGTTCTTGTCTTGGTGTTTTCTGATTTCTAAGTGCTTGATCTCACGGCCTGAAAAAATTAGAGCAGAGTTGCTCCTATCAGTTAATATTATGTATGATTAGAGAGGTTTGAATGGCAAGACTGGCAGAGTGATTAGAACATAAAACCCTGATGTGAACTGTCTTTTTTTTTTTTTTTTTTCCTCATTTTAGTTCTTCTCATAATTAATTTTCTGAGGCTTCATCTGTGATAYATCATAACACATTGGCTCACTCACTTTTAAATTATGGAGTTAATTGCAGCCTGTTAAATGYTAGAGTTCAACAGTTTGGCATTTTAGAGGCACTGCTCGCATTCATCCATCATATGGCTGTAATGACATCCGTGTTTGGTTTACTGCAAATATTTMATTTGCTGGTCCTACTCACAGCAAAGAGATGGCATGGACCTGGCCTGTCACACTGGGCTCCTTTGTGGCAACAACYCAGTAAATGAAGGGAAATATTTGGGTGCCTTTGCACGGAACAAAAGGAATAATTACTTTGCGCATTGCCAAAGAAACAGGAACACTTGCAGGCCAAATGAAAACTTTGCCGCTCGGGTGATGGAAATCCGCTAAGTGGYAATTTCAGTAAGTTTGCTGAAGGTTGCACCCTGATTACAAGCTCCTGATTAAATCCATCCTAGCTCCTAAACTCCAGCTCTAATTAAAACAAGGTGTATTTTTAGAGAAAGGCGTTGGAACAGTCTGTAATTTCCACGGCAAGAGCAGGGAAGGGAGGTGAGTTCT
>NW_026623429.1:1231060-1234818 GCF_030028575.1 Malurus melanocephalus
AAAAAAAGGCCTTGTAAAAGGTACGGCCTGCAAAGCAGCTTGGCTGTGTTTCCCAGGGCAAGAGAAGCAAGGCGGTCRGCAGTAGGAGCAGGATATTGTGGAAAAATATTCTGTCAAAGCCCATCAGAGATCTCCCAGCTTCACAGAGAGCAGCCCAAATCCTGTCTGGAGCAGAATTCGTTGGGGGACATCACCACACCGCAGCTGCTGGGTGGCTCAGCAGAAAATAGATGTTGTGGCTTTGCAGCAGCTCCCCCGTGGGTCCCACCAGGCCAATTCTGTGACCAGCAGTAATTAACACCCCTATTTCCAGTGTGAGCTCCAGGGCCATGGGGCAGGCCTGGGAAGGTGAGAGTTTGCCCTCTGAGAGGCCCCTGGGCTGGGGCTCAACTTGCAGAGTGAGCGCTGTGGTGTCCTTTGAGCACACAAAGAGAGCAGGCAGCTGGGGAGAGCCCGAGGCTGGAAAGATGGGGGTTAAATTCKCTCTCTCACTGTTTAACTTGAGAAATTATTAATTATTTAATTGGGAAAAGCAGAGGGATCAGTTGGCAAAGGAGGAGAAAGCATCCACATCTTAGGATGCCACTGCCAACATCACGGGGCAGAACAGAATTTTGTACTACAGATGTTTCAGTTTTCTTTWTGGCTGTTGTTTCCTCTTCTGCGACAAGTGTGCGTGTCTGAGTCGATGACTAGAAGCAGAAAACAGARCAATTTGTATTTTTATGTTTCAACAGGAATCACTGGAGCAAACTGCTGTRGGAAGTGCTCATGAAAAATCAAAATCCATTCTAGCATGTGCTTTAAAGCTGGGTTTTTTGGGGGTCAGACGAGGATGTGGGTGATGTTGCAAAGTGTTACCTGGCACGGTGCAGCCCCTTGGCTCTGGTATTTAGGATTTGCTGTGCCTGCACTCAGGTGCCTCCTCTGGAGCTGGGAAACACTGACATGTGTTGGCAGGAGAGAGGAGAATGGTTTGTTTTACAATCATTGCTTTGGCAGCAGCCTCAGCTCAGCTGGGAAAASCTACGGGCAGCTGGGGAGGCAAGASCYGACCCCAACCCAGCATCTTTCTTCTGTGCAAATGAGCAACAGCAGCTACAGCAAAAATGATCATTTACAAGAGTTTGAAAAGGATAATTTGGATGGCAGAGGAAAACACTGAAACTGATGGTACTCTAGTTTTTTAGTGTCTCTCCTTTTTGCTGTCAGCTTGTTTGTTACTGGTGGTTCCTAAGTGAGAGTCAGCTGATATGCACCTGCTAATTAATTTTTCAAATAAATTAATGCCCAGCACTGAGTCTGGAGTACAGAAGAGATTGCAAATATGGRCAAGTCATGGCCTGGCTCATGCTCCATCCAGGAAGGAAAGACAGAGAAATGCAGAGGAGCAGGAAAGCAGCCCAAGGCAAGGAGGGGGGTCCCTCAAACCTCACAGAAAATCAGAGCCAAGAGCAGGACCAGCTTTGGAGCCACTGGAGCAGCAGCTCTCCACCTCTCACCTGAGGATCTTCTGCAGGAATAGGCGAGCAGGGAGAGTGAGTTTAGGTTGCCTCTTCAGGACCAGGAGACTCTCAATGTCCTGCATCTGCTGGATGCATCCTTCTCTGAGCTTGTGGACATGGAAAATGAGMAAATGATGTTCTTGGTGTGAGCAGAGCAGTGCGAGCCCTGGGTCAGGCTCTCTGATTTTCTGGGAGTCTGTGATTCCAGAGKACAACCACAGTTTTTCAGCTCCTAACCTATGGGACGAGCTGGCCTCTCATTCCTGGGATTGGCATTACAGTCCAAGGTCTTTCATTCAGAAAGACAACAGGAATGTAAACGTTCCAAAATTCTGCCCTCAGTAGTGTGTGTCACAGAGACTTCCTGTGCCATTGAGGAGCTGTGAGCCTCTGGAATGTGGGAGATACTGATGTGCAGACAACCAAAACCAACAAAACTGAATCTTGTGTCCAGCAGCTGCTTGGGTTTGATCCTGTCTAAAGATCCTCTCTCATCACTCTCCCTGAAAAATTCCTTCTTGTGTGGGTTTCCATGCCTTCCTTTTACCTTGCGCTGTAATGGTTGGAATTGGCTCCGAAAGGGAACAGGTAATTCTTRAAGTTTCGGTAAAAACCGTGGAGTTGAGCAAGAGTTTGGTTGACAAAGATATTGTGTGTGGAAAACRTCACTAAGTTAAGACAGTAGGGAGCCAATTCAGATACTTTTCACCAGCTTTTCCATAAAAATCCATTTGTGAAACCTTTGTGAACCAGAAGATGTTTTGGATTAATTGCCATGTTCAAATTCGAAACAGGCAGGTTTTTGCAGTTCTGTGCTTCAGTATTCCCATCTTAGAGTGCCTCTTCTCATCTGTTGTATTGCTAGGAATTTTCAATCTCTGATTTTTGAAGACCCCAAGCTTTTCTTTATTTCATGCAGGATAGGTTTGAAGATTATTTTGTTTGCTTTACCATGCTCAAAGGAAGGTTCAGAATGTTTTGAATTCCACCATCAGCTGATGCCAATTCAGAAGAAATTATGGAAAAGAACACACTGCAGCCAGGACAAGAGTAGAGTTCCTGCAGCAACACTTAATTCCTCGATAAAATTGCTGAACAGAATTTGCAGGAGTCCAGTTTTGATTCCTGGCTGCAGTAACTCACAAGATCTTCTCAGGGACCTATTTCTTCATTTCTTCAAGTTTTCTGTTTAGTCAGTGTCAGGTTACAATTTGGCTGCTTTATACACAGCTTTCCTTATAACTTCATCCAGGCCAGGACAGCTGTAAGCTTGCAAGTCAACAGCTTGCAATCAAACCCAAGGATCTCAGCCACGAGGAAGACAGTCTGTCAATAAGACAAAAATAAAAGCTACCCACCAGTTTAGTGGATATTTAATTCCACCCCCTCTAGCTTGGAGTAACAGCAATTTGAAAATATTAGCTTACTTTTGTGTGAGTTCACAGAGTTTAGTGAGGGATGGGGAATGTGGGTGGAATTTTGGTATTTTGTGCAGAAATTGAAACCCATGATGATGCAAAGAATCGGTGCCCAGTGAGATAAGTTATTACAGGAAAATAAAATGCAGCTTCTTATTTTCACAKTTTTGATTCAGATCATGATGAAATTATTAGTTTGGAATGAAGTGAGTTTGGGGTAATTCCCAGAACACAGAACACAAAGCTGCTGTTATCTGCCATTGCCTCATGGACGGTCTCTACACAGAATTCAGGGACTTACTGGTTGTAGAACAGGAACTTCATCCTCAGAGAAGCTTTTTCCAGTTCAGCAGTGGATACAGCAGTSATTGCAYGTGGGCAGGGAAATAAGGGAGGGASAACACCAGTTTCTAGAAACTTAACAGAAGAAAAGTGCCAAAATTTTTTCTCCCTTCTCATTCTTGCATAAAAAAAATTACACCAACTGTATCTTGTAAGAGCTGAACAAGAAGCTTTTTATAACTGGAAAAAAAGCCATCAGGCAAACAGTGAATTATCACTTTTTTTTTTAATGTTGGCTATGCAGAGTTTTATTTTTCTCTGCAAGCCCTGTATTTGTCCCACTGAGTCATCTGAGGTCAAGCAGCTCCATCCTCTCTGCCATAGTGCCCATGTTTTCTGGGATCAGCCTCGGAGGGCTGGCACGAGGCACTGTTGGCATCCCCAGGCCCAGCTTGGCCGGGGTGGCCCTGGCAGGGTGGGCAGTGGTGCCTGGCACTGATCAGCAGCTCCTTCTGACCACTCCCATCGCCTTCTTCTGGTGGGCAGAGCTTCC